>NW_027500677.1:0-69047 GCF_021521415.1 Bidens hawaiensis | reverse complement strand
AAATTGCTCCTCAAAATGAGTTTTGAAGCATAAAAGAAAGATGATAGTACATTGATTGTCTTGTTCAAAATCAGGTAAATTGAAGAATAAAAGTCTATTGCTTATTGTTCGGTGTATGGGTAGCCTTTTGAACAAACAAGTAAGAGAATAAGTGATGTAAACATAAATTGACATGTTGAAAGATGGGTCAGTATTCTAGCAAAACTCTTGGTAATGAAGACAGAAATGTAATAGCATGTCATAATCAAGCCTTATGTTTCAGTAGATCGCAAAAATAAAGTGTTAATAAAGTGTTTTAAGAGTCAGGTACATGGTCTACACTTTAATGGTGTATGGTTTTATGGCCTTCAATCCTGTATTGATGGGATGCATTAGGTTTCTGGAGCCATGAGCTCTTTTTGCAGTTTTCATCTGGGTATTCGAATGAATATTTTAAATCCTGCTCAAGCTAGCGAACCCTTGATAAGTCATTAAACTTGATCGCTATGTACAAAAGTCCAAAATATCACTACTGACTTGATCAAAAATGTTAGCCATACATTGTTCCTCCCTTGCGCGTGTCATAATACCATTAAGAAATGGACCACGGGGGAATACGATGTATGTAAGCCGACATATGAAATCATGCATACTCATCCTTGGAAAAGGAAGCTTGGTGTATTGTTTGATAACGGGGGTATGCCTTGTTGTGGAAAGCCATTGCTATGATTGCAAAAAGTTAAAATTTTTAAAAGTTTTGATCTGCTGGTTCTAAGGTTTAAGTCAAGTTGGGGTGATATGGTAAATATCAAAATATGCCTGAATCAGGATTAGAAACTGATCATGTTCTGAAACTATGTGCTTAAATGAACCTTAATCATATCACGGGTGTCTCTGAATATTTTGTTACAAAAGTTTAAGTGGACAACAATATTCATAACCGTCTTAACATCAGACATAATAAAACTGAAAACGTGCTGGAAGGACGGATTGATCAATATGATTCCTTGCTTAACTCACAAAAATATGTGTTTTATTTTATTTGTTATTTGTTCTTAGTTTGATATATTTTGTCTAGTTTACATTGTTTCTTTCTTTCTTAAACCAAAATGATTTTACCTTTTTGAGTTATTTTTGACTTTAGTGAAAGGAGATTCGGGTCTGGATATCCAAGAATCGGAATCTAGAGGTTGTAGACTAACAAAATTATTCGAAAATAGGAATTAAATGTTCTAATGAATTGATCGAGAATTAAATGTTCTAATGAATTGATCGAGGTCATGAACTTGGACTTGGTTAAATTCTAAATATGTGAAATTGGTTGTTTAAAAATCAAAAGGTAAAATTGTTTCAAAATTTTCAAAGGATTCATCAAGGTCATTTGTTTAGAGACGTGATCTAGATCGTATGTGTGAAAGTTGTCGGAGACTTAATCTGGATGGTAGGTGTGAAAGTTGTTGGAGCTTAATTGATTGAAAATATCAAAATGCTTAAACGGTAAACTTATACGGCATATAAGTCAATAGATTTTACCGGCGTATAACTGTTTGTATATAGGAAGATATACGGATGGGAGGTTTATTATTTTCAAACGTATAAACCTTGGCGACTTACACGCTTGTTATGTATTCACACTAAGTGTCCGTATATCTGTGAGTTCTTGATTTCATTATACTTGTGGTTGATTAGCACACTGCGAGTATCATTCAAGGTATAGTATCATGTTTATTTGACAGATCTATAATGGGTTTTTCACAAGAAACAGTGCTTTTGATCGTTTGGACTTAATTAGACATAATATGATCTATGTTCATAGGGGTTCGGTTAGTTTGTGATTATAGGAGTAATTTCGAACCTATTCATCAAAAATTTCATGTTCGTTATGGTCTGGTTTGATAAATTGTTTTTGACCTAATTTTGACTGATGAAGGTATAAGTGTGATGAACTTATAGGGCATATAAGTTTGAATAACTTATACGGCATATAAGATCAATATACTTATTCGTTTGCCTTCTTATCCGTTGGATGATCTTATAAGGATGTTGATCTTACAAGTTGGTCTGCAAGCTGATGAGGTTATACTTGAAAATGACCTTATACGATTGTAAACTGAATATTGTTTGAAAAATAATATTGATTGAAGGTCCTAGTGGGTTTACCGTTGTCAAGTATATCGATGTTGGCTGACAAATTGGTAGGTTATGTATTAGTTGACAGTCTTTATGTACTAAAAACTATTTGTACACATAAATTTCTTGTTTCAGTATAAACTTTTCTCTCGGGATCTTCTATCAAGGTATGTTGGTTTTTTTTTACTCATATTTTACACCATAGGTCTTTGTGGTGAGTCAAATTGTTATTGTATTGATGTTGTAAAAGTGTAATAGTTTGAAACCAAGGTGTTCTTCGATCATTGTTTATTAAACTATGTTGAAATTGCTTTTTGCAGATGGAGCTTGCTGTTTCAAATGATGAGGAAACGGAAGTTAATGAAGTGATGTCTTGGTAGGATTTACTAGGAAAGGACGAACGAAAAATCAAGATTTTTGTTCAAGTCTAATATTTGCATGTTGGTGGATTGTCTTAAAAATATCATATGTCCGTATATCGGATAGATGATCTGAATCTTTGATGGTGTTTCTGTAAAAATTTTATTCACCAACATCATTATAGATTCAACCGAGGTCAACAGACTGGATCTTCTGGTGCCTAGGGTACTACCAACTAGGGTACTACCAAAACATCCATGGGTAATTTGATAGGTCCAAATTTACAAGTTAATATGACCGAGGTTTAGTATATCTACAAATTTTATTGGAAGAGAGTTTTTGGGATTGATTGAAGACCAAGCAATATCCAAAGGGGAGTTCATAAGAACATTTTTGTCTAATGCTAGGACTAGTGGGCTTATAATATCTCTATATGTTTGTTAGGGGCTAAAGTGTCAATATTATAAATATTTAAAGTGAACAGTATAAGTCATGTAGCGTATAAGCTTATACACACGTCTAAGCATATACGAAGAACACATCTTATACGTTTTCACAATTCGGCTATATATAGGGCTTTCATGTTTAGATCTTTATTAGTTTTAATAGTTATTCGGTTTTGTACTCATATTGTTAATCAATATACCGAATGTTATGAGTGATTGTGTTGTGACTGCTTTATGATATATTTCCGCTATATCATATCTTATAGTAAATATAAACGAATCGGTCCTAATAATTACGAGTTAACGTACATGATGTATAGCATGATCAGGTTCATGTTACTACAATTGTTTGTTCATTTCCTATTCATTTTGTCCAAATAACGAAACTTCGAGATTTAATATCATTATTTGAACGAGTCACAAACTAGCCGTGTATAATACGGAAATAATCCAAAACATATTTAATTAATTACACGTATATAACATTTCTAAAGTTCAAGGTTCAAATTGTAATTATGCATTTTACTTTCTGTTTTAAAGTTGATTAAAACTTGAAGGCCAGAATTGAAATTTTAATTCAAATTATAATATAATATTAAACCCAGCCCCCCACTCTTTCTCCTCATCGTTTTTTCTGGCCATTGTCCTCCGTCGGCCCCGAGCCAGCTCCGTCGACCTCAAACCCTCACTAACATGCATTTTAACAAAATTAAAAATCCGTAAATTCGTTAGAACCTAACGGAAAACCATAATAATAGACTAATAACGTATTTTCATCATCCAAAAAAGGTAATCGACCCTGAAACCGCCGGATAATATTTAAAAACCCATTATCAGTCATTTAACCATATAAGCTCCAATTGAATCTATAAATATGTGCCTAATCATCATCATGACTCGTCCTTATCATCAAACTAATCTAAGCTCCAATTGAATCTATAAATATTTGCCCATGATTGATCTTCAAAGTTCGATTCCGGCCACACCATCGTTCGCCATCAATCCTTAACATACCTGGTAATTAATATATGTTTTGGTTTTGTTTAAAGCCGTAAATCAAAATCCCAATCTCAATTTTGACAAACGAATGTATTGACATATTTAAATTCTAAGATTTTTGATTGAAGAAGATGAAAATGCGTAATATTATATATACATACATATATATATACTTGTTTCTAGTAGCTTAACAAATTCGCATTCGTGTCTAGTGGTTAGCTCATGTTTGTATAGGCCAAAGGACCCGGTTCAGGACATATTTTTTTTGGTATTTATTTACTTAATTCTTTCTTTTAATTAGTTATTAGATAAAGCGAATAAGTATATTTAAAATCAAGGTGTTCTTCGATCATTTTTAATTAAACTGTGTTGAAATTGTTTGTTGTAGATGGATCTTGCTTATACAAATGACGATGAAATGGAAGATAATGAAGTGATGTCTTGGTCATGGATTTACAAGGAAAGGATGAACGAAAAATCACAAGATGTCTGTTCAAGTCTAATATCTTCTTGTTGGTGGATTATCTTACATAATATCATACGTTCGTATCTTGGATAGACGATCTGAATCTTTGATGGTGTTTCCGTAAAAATTTTATTCACCATCATTATTGTAGATTCAACCGAGGTCAACAGACTCGATCTTCAGGTGCCTGAGGTCCTGCCAAAACATCCATGGGTAATTTGATAGGTCCAAATTTTCAAGTTAATATGACCGAGGTTTAGTATATCTACAAAGTTTATCGAAATAGAGTTTTTGGGATTGATTGAATATCTAGCAATATCCAAGGGGGATTTTGTTAGTGCATATTTGTCTAATGCTAGGTCTAGTGGGCTTATAATGTCTTTATCTGATTGTTAGAGGCTAAATAATCAATATTAGAAAGACTTAAAGTGAACCGTATAAGTCATGTAGCGTATAAGCTTATACGACGAACACAACTTATACATTTTCACTGTTCGGCTATACATAGGGCTTTTAAGTTTAGATCTTTATCAGTTTTGACAGTTACTCAGTTTTGTACTCGTATTGTTATATCAATATATTGAATGTTATGAGTGATTGTGTTGTGACTGCATTATGATATAGTTCTGCTATATCGTATCGTATAGTAAATATAAACGAAATGGTCCTAATCATTACGACAATATTTGGGTCCAATCAGTCCCATCACCATCGTTCACCATCAATCCTTAACATACCCAAGTTCGCTTGATTACCATTGCACAACAATATTTGGGTCCAATCAGTCCCATCAGCAGTAGAAAGCAGAGCTTGTGATCCCAAACCAACAGGTTTACTGCCAGAATGTTTATCAGCATCTTTACCCTTTTTTTCACAGAACTTTTGTCTTGGCTTCTCGGTCCATTATACTCGTTATTTGGCTTATCACACTCTTTGGCAAAATGGCCAAATTTTTGACATTTATAGCACTTTAATTTCAGCTTATAAAACCCAACTCTCTTGATCAAAGATGGTAGAGCTTTACCCGTCCTTTGCATGAATTTTTTTAACTTTTCTCATAATCATTGCAATGTTCCACTTAAGATCCATAAGTTCCAAATTGCCTGGATCAATTTGGTCAAAATCTTCATCAGTTAGCTCCCTCGTGGCAATTTTGCTACCAACCAAATTCTCATACGAAGTCATGAAAAGACACAGAAACACAAAATTTTGTTCAGCTTCTTTCATCTTCATGTTAGGTGGTGCAGAAAAGTGATTTGTTGTTGCAGATGTTCTAGAACCTCCAGATTTATCAGTATCCCGGATGCCATAAAGCATACATTCGGATCACTATAAGTTGAAATTCCGTCATTTGCATTCTGAGTTAGAAATGCAATGATCGGAGAAACAGTGCTGCTTAATGGCATACTGCCTCCATAGAAGGATGGATCTTGAATTTCTTTTGACGATTTTTGGCACTTCAAATCATATTCTCTCGTTTCAACCTTTTGCATGAAATCAGAAGCAGTTAAATCTTCATTTTTGAAGTAGTTATTTTCTTTCAACACCATCAAGATTGTTGAATACGAACCCGATAAAGCATTCTTGACAGTATTAATCTAGTCGGATTCAGAAGGTTCCGTTTTCTGTTTTTTCATATAAGCAATCAAGAGATTGAAATGAGTAAGCATTTCTTCGACAGTCTCTCCTTTTCGTAAGTTAAAGTTTATGAATTAGAACATTAATGTTACTTTCTTTCTCTCTTCTATGTTACCCATGCTTCTCATTTTAATGTGCTGAAACAATGAAGCACAGATCTTGATACTTCCAACTTGATAAAATATGTTATTAGGTAAAGCCATAGTTGGAGTTGAATAAGCTTTGGTCTCAATATCTAACGCTTTATTTTCCTCCTGTGAGTATTGAGAGAAAGCCCTTGGAGTAAAACCCGTTGTTTCACTACCAAACATTGTAACTGTATAAACTTCATCAAGGCAATGAGAACAGTCAGGATGAACAGAGCCAAGATGTGCACGAAAACGGGGTTCCCATTTGGAAAAATCACTGAATTTCATCAGTCGTGGACATTTTGAATGAGATCCATTTCTGCATTGAGCTGTAACATTTTATGCATATATACGTTCTGAGATGCAAACGCATAAAAACCAACCATATTAATTAAAAAGTTCAAATGTGGCAAAATTCCAAACTTTAGGGTTAAAACTGTAATTTCAATAACGAATCAGGAACCCGGGTTAGGCTATATTTCTTTTTTGGTATTTCATTCTTTAAACCTTTCTTTTAATTAGTTATTAGATAAATCAAATAAATATATTAAAACCAAGGTGTTCTTCGAACATTGTTTATTAAACTAAGTTGAAATTGTTTGTTGCAGATGGAGCTTGCTGATTCAAATGATGATGAAATGGAAGATAATGAAGTGATGTCTTGGTCATGGATTTACAACGAAAGGACGAACGAAATATCACAATATTTCTGTTCATGTCTAATATCCGCATGTTGGTGGATTATCTTACATAATATCATATGCCCGAATCTTGGATAGATGATCTGAATCTTTGATGGTGTTTCCGTACAAATTTTATTCATAATCATTATTATAGATTCATCTGAGGTCAACAGACTGGATCTTCAGATGCCTGGGGTGCTGCAAAACATCCATGGGTTATTTGATAGATCTAAATTTTCAAGTTAATATGACTAAGGTTTAGTATATCTACAAAGTTTATCGGAAGAGAGTTTTTGGGATTAATTGAAGACCTAGCAATATCCAAGGGGGAGTTTGTTTGAGCATTTTTATCTAATGCATTACAACCGATAAATTAGAAATAATCGAGATGACAAAACCGTGAACTAACACCCAGGTTCGAACCCGGGTTAGGCTATATTTTTTTTTATATTTCATTCATTAAACCTTTATTTTAATTAGTTATTAGATAAATCAAATAAATATATTAAAATCAAGTTGTTCTTCGATCATTGTTTATTAAACTATGTTGAAATTGTTTGTTGCAGATGGAGCTTGCTAATTCAAATGATGATGAAATGGAAGATAATGAAGTGATGTCTTGTTATGGATTTACAAGGAAAGGATGAACGAAAAATCACAAGATGTTTGTTCAAGTCTAATATCTTCTTGTTGGTGGATTATCTTACATAATATCATACGTCCGTATCTTGGATAGACGATCTGAATCTTTGATGGTGTTTCCGTAAAAATTTTATTCACCATCATTATTGTAGATTCAACCGAGGTCAACAGACTAGATCTTCAGGTGCCTGGGGTGCTGCAAAACATCCATGGGTAATTTGATAGATCCAAATTTTCAAGTTAATATGACTGAGGTTTAGTATATCTAAAAGGTTTATTGGAAGAGAGTTTTTGGGGTTAATTGAAGACCTAGCAATATCCAAGGGGGAGTTTGTTTGAGCATTTTTTCTAAGGCATTATAACCGATAAATTAGAAATACTCGAGATGACAAAACCGTGCACTAACACCCGGGTTCGAACCCGGGTTAGGCTATATTTTTTTTTGGTATTTCATTCTTTAAACCTTTCTTTTAATTAGTTAATTGATAAATCAAATAAATATATTAAAACCAAGGTGTTCTTCGAACATTGTTTATTAAACTATGTTGAAATTGTTTGTTGCAGATGGAGCTTGCTGATTCAAATGATGATGTAATAGAAGATAATGAAGTGATGTGTTGGTCATGGATTTACAAGGAAAGGACGAACGAAAAATCACAAGATTTTTATTAAAGTTTAATATCCGCAAGTTGGTGGATTATCTTACATAATATCATATGCCCGTATCTTGGATAGATGATCTGAATCTTTGATGGTGTTTCCGTAAAAATTTTATTCATAATCATTATTATAGATTCATCTGAGGTCAACAGACTGGATCTTCAGATGCCTGGGGTGCTGCAAAACAACCATGGGTAATTTGATAGATCCAAATTTTCAAGTTAATATGACTGAGGGTTAGTATATCTACAAAGTTAATCAGAAGAGAGTTTTTGGGATTAATTGAAGACCTAGCAATATCCAAGGGGGAGTTCGTTTGAGCATTTTTGTCTAATGCATTACAGCTGATAAATTAGAAATAATCGAGATGACAAAACCGTGAACTAACACCCAGGTTCGAACCCGGGTTAGGCTATATTTTTTTTTTTGTATTTCATTCATTAAACCTTTCTTTTAATTAGTTATTAGATAAATCAAATAAATATATTAAGATCAAGTTGTTCTTCCATCATTGTTTATTAAACTATGTTGAAATTGTTTGTTGCAGATGGAGCTTGCTAATTCAAATGATGATGAAATGGAAGATAATGAAGTGATGTCTTGGTCATGGATTTACAAGGAAAGGACGAACGAAAAATCACAAGATTTCTGTTCAAGTCTAATATCCGCATGTTGGTGGATTATCTTACATAATATCATATGTCCGTATCTTGGATAGATGATCTGAACCTTTGATGGTGTTTCCGTAAAAATTTTATTCATCATCATTATTATAGATTCATCTGAGGTCAGCAGACTGGATCTTCAGATGCCTGGGGTGCTAAAAAACATCCATGGGTAATTTGATAGATCCAAATTTTCAAGTTAATATGACTGAGGTTTAGTATATCTACAAAGTTTATCGGAAGAGAGCTTTTGGGATTAATTGAAGACCTAGCAATATCCAAGGGGGAGTTTGTTTGAGCATTTTTGTCTAATGCAAGGTCTAGTGGGCTTATAATGTCTTTATGTGTTTGTTAGGGGCTAAGTTGTCAATATTAGAAATATTTAAAGTGAACCATATAAGTCTTGTAGAGTAAAAGCTTATACGTACGTAAAAGCTTATACGGCGAACACAACTTATACATTTTCATTGTTCGGCTAAATATATGGCTTTCATGTTTAGATCTTTATCAGTTTTGACAGCTATTTAGTTTTGTTCTCGTATTGTTATATCAATATATTGAATGTTATGAGTGATTGTGTTGTGACTACTTTATGCTATATTTCCGCTATATAGTATTGTATAGTAAATATAAACGAATCGATCCTAATCATTACGAGTTAACGAACATAATTTTTAGCATGATCAGGATCATCTAACTACAAATATTTGTTCATTTCCTATTCATTTTGTCCAAATAACGAAACTCCGAGATTTAATATCATTATTTATACGAGTCACAAACTTGTCATGTATAATAAGGAAATAATCCAAAATATATTAACTTTATTACATATATATAACATTTCAAAAGTTCAAGGTTCAAATTGTAATTATGCATTTTACTTTCTGTTTTAAAGTTGATTAAAACTTGAAGGCCAGAATTGAAATTTTAATTCAAATTATAATATTATATTCCCTTTCTCCCCCATCGCTTTTTCTGGCCGATGTCCTCCGGCGGCGACGAGCCAAAACCGGCGACCTCAAACCCTTACTAACATGCGTTTAAACTAAATTAAAAAACCGTAAACTTGTTAGAACCTAACGGCAAACCTTAATGATAGATTAATAACGTATTTTCATCATCTAAAACACGTAATAAACCCCGAAACCGCCGGATAATATTTAAAAACCCATTATCGGTCATTTAACCATATAAGCTCCAATTGAATCTATAAATATGTGCCTAATCATCATCATAACTTGTCCTTATCATCAAACTAATCGAAGCTCCAATTGAATCTATAAATATTTGCCCATGATTGATCTTCAAAGTTCGATTCCGGCCACACCGTCGTTCGCCATCAATCCTTAACATACCTGGTAATTAATATATGTTTTGGTTTTGTTTAAAGCCGTAAATCAAAATCCCAATCTCAATTTTGACAAACGAATGTATTAACATATTTAAATTCTAAGGTTTTTGATTGAAGAAGATGAAAATGCGTAATATTATATATACATACGTATATATATATACTTGTTTCTAGTAGCTTAACAAATTAGCATTCGTGTCAAGTGGTTAGCTCATGTTAGTATAGGCCAAAGGACCCGGTTCAAGACATATTTTTTTTGGTATTTATTTACTTAATTCTTTCTTTTAATTAGTTTCTAGATAAAGCGAATAAGTATATTTAAAATCAAGGTGTTCTTCGATCATTTTTAATTAAACTGTGTTGAAATTGTTTGTTGTAGATGGATCTTGCTGATACAAATGATGATGAAATGGAAGATAATGAAGTGATGTCTTGTTATGGATTTACAAGGAAAGGATGAACGAAAAATCACAAGATGTTTGTTCAAGTCTAATATCTTCTTGTTGGTGGATTATCTTACATAATATCATACGTCCGTATCTTGGTTAGACGATCTGAATCTTTGATGGTGTTTCCGTAAAAATTTTATTCACCATCATTATTGTAGATTCAACCGAGGTCAACAGACTGGATCTTCAGGTGCCTGGGGTCCTGCCAAAACATCCATGGGTAATTTGATAGATCCAAATTTTCAAGTTAATATGACCGAGGTTTAGTATATCTACGAAGTTTATCGAAAGAGAGTTTTTGGGATTGATTGAATGTCTAGAAATATCCAAGGGGGATTTTGTTAGTGCATATTTGCCTAATGCTAGGTCTAGTGGGCTTATAATGTCTTTATCTGATTGTTAGAGGCTAAATAATCAATATTAGAAAGACTTAAAGTGAACCGTATAAGTCATGTAGCGTATAAGCTTATACGACAAACACAACTTATACATTTTCACTGTTAGGCTATACATAGGGCTTTCAAGTTTAGATCTTTATCAGTTTTGACAGTTATTCAGTTTTGTACTCGTATTGTTATATCAATATATTGAATGTTATGAGTGATTGTGTTGTGACTGCATTATGATATAGTTCTGCTATATCGTATCATATAGTAAATATAAACGGAACGGTCCTAATCATTACGACAAATATTTGTTCTTTTCATATTCATTTTGTCCAAATAACGAAACTCCGAGATTTAATATCATTATTTGAACAAGTCACAAACTAGTCGTGTATAATACATAAATAATCCAAAACATATTAACTTTATTACATATATATAACATTTCAAAAGTTCAAGGTTCAAATTGTAATTATGCATTTTACTTTCTTTTTAAAGTTGATTGAAACTTGAAGGCGAGAATAGAAACTTTAATTCAAATTATAATATTATATTAAACCTTGCCCCCAACCCTTTCTCCCACTCGTTTTTTCTAGCCAGTGTCCTCTGGCAGCCCGGAGCCAGCTTCAACGACCTCAAACCATCACTAACATGTGTTTTGACTAAATTAAAAACCCGTACATTCATTAGAACCTAACGAAAAACCTTAGTCATAGATTAATAATGTATTTTCATCATCCAAAATAAGTAATCAACCCTGAAATCGTCGGATAATATTTAAAACCCATTATTGGTCATTTAACCATATAAGCTCCAATTAAATCTATAAATAGGCGCCTAATCATCATCTAAACTCGTCCTTGTCATCAAACTAATCTAACATACACTATGTAACCCATGATTGATCTTCAAAGTTCGATTCCGGCCACACCGTCGTTCCCCATCAATCCTTAACATACCCAGGTAATTAATATATGTTTTCATTAGTTTATAGCCGTAAATCAAAATCCCAAACTCAATTTTAACAAACGAATGTATTAACATATTTAAATTCTAAGGTTTTTAATTGAAGAAGATGAAAATGTGTAGTATAATATATATATATATATATATATATATATATATATATATATATATATATATTTCTAGAAGCTTAACAAATTAGAATTCGTGTCTAGTGGTTAGTCCATGTTAGTAAAGGCCAAAGGACCTGGTGTAAATACCTATAAACTTATAGATCTAATCAATATAATCGTATTAGATCGATTAGCTTAGGATCTAGTTTATGAAATGTTCTTGATTATGTATAACATATAATAGTATTTGTAATAGGTGTAATATTAATAATACGTCAGTTAAGAATTGAATGAGAGAGAACTTGAGCAGAGGTTCAGTATAATTATCTCAAAACTTAAATTATGAAGGCATAAACAACCCTTAAATAGAATTGGCTCCAGTTCGTGAACCTACAAAAAAATAGGAAAGCATAACGAATCACCTGATTCATTATACCCCCATTCGTTAACATTCCATGACGAATGGGAACAACATAAAGAATTACACTCCATTCGTTAAACATCCTTAACGAATGGACCATAGATATAACGAACTGGCTACTTCGTTAAACATCCTTAACGAATTTGCCATTACGTAACGAACTACTTAATTTTACATAAATACCCTTATCATTAAAATAATAATAAGAAATTTCAACCGATTAATTACAAAGACCCGAGACGACAAAACCATGGACTAACAAACACCCCCTATTCTTGAGCACTTTGTCTTTAAATTACTTGAAGCACTTTGTCTGCCAATCTCGAAAACTATAAATCCCTAACTCGTGACATAGACGTACGACACGCTGGAACTGCATAGCTCGGTTGTAGTCTTCAATGCGCTCTATCAAAATCTTGTTCACGAACAGCACGTCATTGTCTGTTTTGGATAAGTTAACGAGCCACATCGGGTCGATAACTTTAATAAAACTTGCCTTCAAGCCTTTAGCCAAAACAATGACGGCATCGCCAATGCGATTATCATAGTACCATTGGTTAAAAGTTAAGTGAAGACTCTATGGAAACGTCTTCACCGGTAAATGTTTCATCGTCTTTGGCGATTTTACCTTAAGAACAAGTTTTCTCCAACCCGTATGATGATCAATCTCGTCAATACGTTTACGGGTTGGGACTTGTGTCTTAAAGAATTTAAAACCACGGTTTACCTTGAAAAGCAAATGCTGGTGAAATCATTCTGCTTGTCGGTTTCCACCGTGATTAATAAAAGGTCGACTCGCGAGGGTTCGAACATCCCAACACGGTAGTGAGAGAATGTCAGTGATGTTTTCATAGTGCTGAACACCGTTCTCCCACTTGATAATATAGAACTTTAAGTTAGAATCGTATAACCTAGAAATGATGTCACCTTTCACAGTCGACACGTCACACCCTCAAAATCCACTAACGGAGTTTTACCGTCAGAGAGTGTTAACTAACAGGATCGGAATCATTTGTTATAATCAACCCCATAAATAAAGTTTTCAAACAACCAAGACATCAAATCTTAAGTAAAAATGCGGAAGCGTAAATCGTAAACCAAAACAGTTGCGCCACACAGGACGACTTAAAAACACAAGTTGTCAAGACAAAAGTTAAAAGCAGTTTTTAAAACAATGATGTTTAGCGAATGCATGTCCTAAACCGCGCGCCCGCCTCGGCTACCTGAGAATAACATACTAAAAGTGTCAACACAGGGTTGGTGAGTTCACAGGTTTATATATATAAAGCATTTGCGTTTACGTTTGTGTTTGCGTTTGCGTTTACGTTTGCGTTTGCGTTTGCGTTTACCAGATAGTGTTAAGTCAATTATATATCAATAGGTAGCTAACCTATCAAGCATGTATTACTAAGTGTTCGACACCGAAGCTGACTGTTTATTAATTGCCTTGCCACCATGTCAACCACGACCATGGTAATGTGTTAGCCAAGATTACACCCACTCGACCTACAGTCGAGTTTAGAGTTGGGTGGGGTTTGTCAAACCCAGTAGTACTACTCAACAGTGACTCGCTATTATCCAAATATTAACCGGTTCGATGTTATGAAGGACTTTGGTTGGTTCATTTGCCACTTAGCCTTACAAGTGATATATAAAAACTAAACAAAATCCACAGCGTTGGAGAATGTTATCTCCCCCAAAGAAAAGCGTTTAAAAGAGTAAAAGGGGAACGTGAAACTCACTGTTTGCGAAGATAACCAAAAAGATTCGAGAAAAATGTGTGCGTCACAGAAAATCCTCACTAGTGTTCTAATAACAAAAACGAGATTTTCTAAGTATTTAAACTACGAGTGAGTCCCTAGACTCAGCACATACAAATTATGTATGAGATGCGTTTCGTGTTTCGTTTGTGAAATAAGTGCGACTCGACAAACACGTTGGTGATACGTTACATGTGTGAATAACTACTTAAGTGTCAAGTATTAACATTGTACATTACTAGCAATTATCCCCACAAGGGAAATTTGGTCAAAACATAGCAAACATCGATCGGTTATGCACTTTTCATGACAATTTAAATAATACAGCAGCTAAATTATCCATGCAGATTTTCACTCGACAAGATTACTCTTATTAATAAATTCTAACAAGCCAAATAAATCACCAAAAATCATTACAGAAGCACACGTGAGTTAGGTTCTAAATCTATTTTTATTATATTTTTATCATATATGGTTTTATCACGAAGATCAAAACATCACAGCAAACACACAACAATCATTATCATGCGCAATAGAATGTTATTTGTTATTCCCGTTAAATGACAAATCCAATTAATGCAAGACCAATTGGGTTAGGTTCCTAACTCAATGTATTTTCTTCTAGAAGTGGAACCAACCATTTTGTCTTGTATTTTATGAGATATCTTAGTCTCAAAACAGCCTAACACCAGGTCTCCCAAATCAGTCTTGCACAACAGTTTGTAAAATAATAAAAACAGACTTTTATATGTCCAAAAATTACAAACCCAAACTTTTCAGAAACTAGACTCGACCTAGTATACTGTAGAATCAACAATCGCAACAAAACATAACATTTACATCGAGTTACAGTCATCCAAACACGAATTCAATAATCTGTCCAGCATCAGTTTTCATCAAAACTCAATAAACAATTAACCTATGAACTAACAATCATGCATGTAACCCTAAATCATCAACAAACAACATATTTAACACTTAGGGTTTATGATTACAGGTTTAATCATACAATTAAATGATAGAATGGATTAGATATGGTGTTTATATTACCTAATTAGCTTCTTGAACCTTCAAAACAACTTGTAATCCTCTTGTATGTATGTGTGTGTGCAAAAATCGGTCAAGGGGAGGGGGAGAGAGGCTGCCGTCGTGTAGGGGAGAGGGGGAGAGGGAGAAGAGGGTTAGGGTTTATGGTTAAGGTTGTTTATATATTAATTAAATAAATGACAAGTTACAACTAGCACCCTCAACTTCTATTTTGTATAATTCTAGCATAAAACATAAATCACCTCCATAATATAATGACATGCATACAAGCACACATTTATACATATAAACGTAACACATAATTATATCAAGTACTTGTTTATAATATTCATCGTTTTTTCACCAATGGTTTGAGTCGACTCGTGTGTGTTTCGGTGAAATTCCGAAAGACTACTTGTGTAGTGATTGTCATGCGTCATCTAAACCGTAGTTTAAATGTAATGAGATATGCGTTATGGTTCGTGGGATCTTAAGTTTGAATTAACGGAGTTCGGATTAACGGAGTTAACCTGAAATTGACGAGTGTCACAACACGTCTGTGAATGTTATCTTCAGATTAGCTTTGGCACGTGCGATAGCTTCCAGTTTCTATTCCCGATCAACATACCTGTACGCCTCAATAGTATTACGAGCCCGCTTGCTTCGGTACTCGAACCAACCCAGAATGTCTGCCTCAGTCAGATCGGCATCGCGCTCAGACATCTTGGCTTTATTCTTCGAAACCTTCTCCAAATGATCTTCAGCAGCTCTGACGTTTTCTTTAGTAAAGGTAGGAACACCCTGATCAACATTTGATCATTGATAAAGATCGGGGTATTCCTCGGCTGTCACATCTTCAACCTCTGTCTCCTCGTCGTTCACTACCTCCACATCATCCTCAACTTCTAAAGCATCCAGTTCTTCATCGTTCAGTCCCAACAATAATGCAATATGTTTATGCGTTAGAGACTGATCAACGAACTAACCTTCTTCGATCTCATCAAGGTTCGGAGTGCTCATCACTTGGCCTTTCATGAAATCTATTAAAATGATGGTGTTGGCCTTGACCGACTCTCTTTGTTGAACATTAGTCGAGTCATGATAGACCACCATTTGTCTATCATTGCCTTCACCGCCACTAGTACCAGCACTAGAGTATGAGCCGTGAGCTTATTTGGGCTCACTAACTCCAGCACCTAAAGTGTCAGGATCATCATCGTCTTTCTTCAACTTCTTTAATTCATCATCTTTGCACGTAAGCTGAAGGATGAGATCATCTTATTCTTCAATCTTAACCCCCTAAGCCATGAAAATCTCACAAAGCTCCTTTGTCTCCTTTTGAAAGTAAGAGACGAACCCCATCATACACCGTTGATTAATCGTCATTTGCTCTTGAGCTTGATGATCGGCCGCCATTTGATTCTCATATAGATGAATCAATATCAAGAGCATGTTCATCTAATTCTCTAGAGGCAAAGAATGAAATGGCTGAGGTACCGGCTGCACGGGACCCTGAGGACGACTAATTCTCATAAATGAGACGTCCATCGAAAGAGTCGGCATCATGGTCGGTGTTGGAAGAACCACAGGAGTAGCAGTAGTAGGCCTTGGCATCGTAGATAAGATCGATTGAGGAATCATGCCAAGCCTTGGATCGGACGTAAGCGTAGTCGTGAATATTAATTTCGGGGTGCTACTAGTAAGCGGCACAGCCGGACTTTGAGGTTATGATGACCTTTGCACATGTGGACCTATTTCCACTCCAGATCCGTGAACCATACGACGCTTGGGAGGTTGATCAAACGCTAGTTCCTTGCCTTTAGGTCTTCGTTGTGCAGCATGAGAACTTGTCACCACAACGTCAACACGTCGTTGGTCACCTCCCTGACCATCATCACCTCCATCATCTCCATAATAACCACCTTTGTAGGTTCCCTGACGGATCTTACACGGGATATCGCTATCTACGTAGGTGCGGAATCCCTGCGTAGGTAGTTACGAGCGTAGAATACGTAGAACAATCACACGCGATACCAACGAACACGTTATGTATTATAACTTGTAACACGTCTATTACAGACTCTCGACACGTTCACTGAACTACTGGATTACACGTGAATAACCAAAACACTAACTGTATCTCGTAAACCCGTAAGTTACTTAAATACACGACAACTTCGCCTCAGGCGAAGTTGTCAGTAACTTCGCTCGTTGAACAAGTTCGCCTAGGCGAACTTGTCAACAACTTCGCTTGTTCAACAAGTTCGCCTAAGCGAACTTGTTGATAACATCGCTTACTTACATAAACATAATTACATTACAGACTCGATTACAAACGCTAGACTATGAACTACTGACATTTATGTACCAACAGACTCCCCCTTGGTAGTAGCTTCATATCTTGATCTTCAAAGCTTGTGTCTTGTAATCTCTCGTCTTCTCTCTTCATCTCTTCAAGCATGCACTCCCTGTCTAACACATACAGAAACCAACTTCTGGTACTTCTTAGCTTCCTCTTTCCAAGCAGGAATGTAGAAAATCTTCTTAGCATGTAGTACCTGCAAGTCAGCTTGAGACAGATTGACTAAGTGCATAGGATCATACACTCTCATGATCTCTTGCTCATCTTCATCCTCCATGACCGCTTCAGCAGTTTCACAATCCACGTACCACCACTTCAAGTCTTTCAAGACGTTCTTGGGCATCACTTTCATCGGCACTTCTTTTAAATGACGGACTGGTTTATACTTCATAACCATCCATGGTTTGCCGTCTGCCCTCATCCCTCTATCTTTGTCTTCTACTAACTTCCCTTTCTGAGGCTTCAGAAGTTCAAACTTTTTATCTTTAATGGCCTCCTTCCAAACAATTTTCCCAATTACTCTCGCCATGTTATCATCGCTTCTGTTTATCAGCCCCAGTCTTGCTAAGTCTTTCACCTCACACTCCGGTAAGGTATTCAGGGATCTTAACATCTTCTTGAAGTACTGAATGCCGTCGTAACGTTTGATCACAAATAACTTCAACTCTTCATCGTACAACCAGCATATGATTCCCTTCTTTGATTCTGCATATCCCTTTATATTATACGACTTTTTGAACATCGTCGGTACTGCTGGCTTCTTCGTCTTTACAAACCACTGAGCGTAGCCTTCCTTCCAGTTTGGCTGATCTTCCCACTCAGTGTTGTCTACCGCAGCATCTTCACATATAGTCGACTGTTCAACCACAGGGATCTCATGCTCTACATTTTCTTCAACAATCTCCCCTTCTTCTATCACATTCTCAACCACAATTTCTGCACCAATCTTTTCGATCTCATCGATTGGCAGAACATCATCTTCATTCATCAACTCATCATCCTCTAACATATCGTCTATCTCTTTCAGCGCATCAATCATATCATCAACATCTTCAACATCTTCAACCACATCATCACCAACCGCAACCACATCATCACCAGCTGCAGACTCCCCCTCAGCTGTGGAAGCCCCAAGAGCTATAGTAGTTCTTGGCAACTCACCACCTGCACCTTCCGGTGCATTGGGATCATCGTCTCGGTCTTCTCTTCTTTTGGTCCTCAGCTCATCTCCTCTACAGCTCATCTCCCCCTGAGATGCCAAGAACACCTTCAAGGCATCTATAATTTTCCCGTGCTCAGCCAGGAGGGATTATACATCGCCGAGGCCGGAAATTTCGGATAAGTTCGCTGGATTTTCTGTGAACAGTTTTGACCCTTAAAATCCTTTATATAGAGGCTCTGTTATACAGGCGAAGTTACGGATAACTTCGCCTAGGCGAAGTTATTCACAACTTCGCCTGTTCAACAACATCGCCTAAAATTTCAAAATTTAACCCTTAAGATTTTAACAGTTGTCCTTTAAGAAATTAATAACATGATCAATTCTAAGTAACCAGTTAAGAAATCATAAAGCTATCTAACTTTACGTGATTGTCACGTAAAGTTTAAGGGATCAAATTTCAGTCTCGATAGGGACTGCTACGTTTTAGAAAAGATCCGAACAGGAATCATACTAACTACGTGATTGTCACATAGATTCGTGTTTAGCTGTATTATGACATATAGAGACAGGTTGTAAGCAGGTAATATGCTTAAGATGGTTTTCATCGTTTCTGTGATACGAGTTAGGTTCAATTAATCCTTAAAATTTAAGTGGGCAACAACTCAGAAATATTGATGCCTCCTATCTATCCTCAAAGCGTATTTGGCTTTCCTCAAGTCACCCCGAATTGACTTCGACCCATAGTGTCTTATTAAGTTGTAAATATTCTTGATCTGCTTCCCGTTCTTCTTCTCACTCTAAGATTGAGAAGTCTCGATATCTTAAACTCTCGAATGTTACAATAACTCATAAGTACTAATTTTTTTTTTTTTTTTAAACGAACATACTTATAGACTTCAGAGTAATAAACAACTGCAAGTCCCTAATCTGGATCACTGCAGTGTCTTGAAACGCTTTCTTCACGGGAATCAGAACACTTACGGGCTCATGTATGACTGGGTAATCACTTTTCTGCCTATCATTCGGAAAGATATACATGAAGACACGCAAAACTCTTAAGGAGTTTCCACATAAAATCAAGTAAAATTTAATTTGTATCACATCTACTTTTACGCACCATAAAAAGTTACCATGACATACAATGATTGTCCTAAAGCCTTTTAAGCCTAATAACTTCACTAGTTAAGCACACAAAGTTAGTATATCTATCATTTTCCATGGTTGGATCAATTTTCCGTTTAACATAGCAAAGGTACTTCATACGAAGTAGTAGACTTGAAAAGTAATTTCATTTCCCAAAAAAAATTTTGACTTCAATCGCCCCGATCACGTCAAAGTCTTCAGGTAAACGGCAATCCTGAAGATCCAATGGATCAACTGGACCGACCACATACAAGTATGTGTCCTTCTAACTAAGTATGACCGACTAATTTTCAGCGACAGAAAGAAAACACATCATAACCGCCCCGGTCACTTTCAGTCGTCTGGTTAATGGCGACCCTCATTCTCTACAAGTAGAAAAAAGGACCAAAACATATCCGAGGATATATCCATCAAACTGAGGTAACCGACTAATTTTAAGCAATAGTGACGTTTTTTTTTTTTTTTTTTTTCAATAAACACAATAAAAACATGGTTACTCGGGATTGATCATCCCGTTCAGCTCAATTAGGTTTTGAAATCTGGATTTATCAAACGCTTTTGTAAATAAATCAGCGAAATTTTCTAGCGTATCGACCTTTTCGACCTTAATCAGTTTCTTCTCAGCACAATCCCGTATGAAATGATGACGAATGTCAATATGTTTAGTTTTACTATGTTTCACGGGATTGTTAATTACTGAGATGGCAGCAGTGTTATCAATTAAAATAAGAGTGAGTAAGAAATTCAGACCATAGTCGCGCAATTGTTGCTGAATCCACAAAACCTGAGAGCAGCAGTTGGATGCTGCCATATATTCAGCTTCGCACGTAGAGATTGCGACTGATGTCTGTTTCTTGCACTGCCAGGAAACTAATCTTCCACCGAGAAACTGACATCCTCCTGTTGTCGACTTCCGACTCTGATTGCACCCTCCATAATCAGAATCTGTATAAGCAACCAGTTCCACGTCTCCTCCATTCGGGTACCACAACCCTAGCTTCGGCTTGCCTTTGAGATACCGCAAAATCCTCTTCACACCCTTCATGTGAGATTCCTTTGGGTTTGCCTGAAAACGAGCACAAAGACAAACAGCAAACATTATATCAGGCCTAGAAGCAGTCAAATACATCAAAGAACCTATTATAGCCCGATACTGAGTTGGGTCCACATCTGCGTCATCGTCTACTTCAGCTCCCAACTTGTGGTTGACGCAAATTGGAGTGTCAAATGGAGAACAATCCTCCATCTTGAAGCGCTTGAGGACATCATGAACATATTTTGTTTGATGAATGAACATCCCATCCTTCTTTTGATCAACCTGCAATCCTAAAAAGAACGTTAGTTCACCCATAGCACTCATCTCAAATCTTTTCTTCATGACTGCCTCAAAATCCTGACACATGGAGACTCTTGATGCAGCAAATATGATGTCATCCACGTAGACTTGAACTAGCAGGAAGTCACTTCCATCTCTCTTCACAAACAGTGTGCTGTCAATCAAACCCCTTTCAAAACCATTCTCTAGCAAGTAGTCCGATAACGTTGAATACCAGGCACGAGGTGCCTGATGTAATCCATACAGCGCCTTGCTCAACTTGTACACATGATCAGGAAAGTCTGGGTCAGGAAAACCCGGAGGTTGCTCAACATACACAACCTCATCAACTTTCCCATTGAGGAACGCACTCTTCACGTCCAACTGAAACACTTTCATCTTCTTAAAAGCAGCAAACGCCAAAAATAATCTTATTGCTTCCAACCTGGCCACCGGAGCGAACACTTCATTATAATCTATCCCCTCTTGCTGATTAAAACCTTTAACGACCAGCCTCGCCTTGTTTCTTATAATAATCCCCTTTTCATCTCTCTTGCACTTAAACACCCATTTTGTGCCTATCGCATGCACATTCCTTGGTTTTTCAACCAAAGTCCAAACTTCCATCTTCTTAAATTGAGCCAACTCTTCTTGCATGGCCTCGACCCACGAGCTGTCCTTCAGAGCCATTTGATAATTTTTCGGTTCAATCTGGCTAATAAAGCATGAGTACAAACATTCGTTCATTATACTCGTTTCCTTAATGCTTGTATAAACACAGGTGTGCTCATTCAAGCTACTTCTGGTTTGTACACCGGAGGACACATCACCTATAACATTCTCCAAAGGATGTTCTTTGTGAATTCTCGTGGTCGGAACAGCACCGACATGCAAATTATCTTCTAAATTAGAAGAGATCTCATCAATGGTTGTTTCTGGCTGAGAGTGAAATGGATTGAAAAAATCTTCTTCAGGAGAGACAGCAGGGGAACCGATAGAATTTGATGAGGAAGGTTGACAATCATCAAATAGCTGTCTATGAGCCAAATTTTCCTCCTCATCTAGAATCATCTTCGTAGCAACACGTTCTTCTTCTTCTGTACAAAACAAATCAGGTATGTTAAAAGACTTGAAGAGCCTATCATAGTCGAAAATCCCAGGAGGTTCGATGCTCGGTCTTGGCGATCTGTAACTCGTAATGTCGGTGTTACATACCACCTCAACCTTGCCGTTCGTTGTATTAAAGACACGCCTGTTGGGAGTCCCAACTTCATAGCCGACTAAGATTCCTTCATCGGCTGCTTCACCAAACTTTGAATGTGTCTTTAAAATTGAACACAGGGACCCGAAAGCTTCAAGTCCACACAAATTGGGCTTTCTCCCATGCATAAGCTCGTAGCATGTTTTATTAAGTCTTTTTACCGTTAAAACTCTATTCAGTACATAGCAAGCTGTAGAAACAGCTTCAGCCCAGAACACCACCGGAAGCTTTGAATCAGCCAGCATAGTTCTGGCTCCTTCAATTAAAGTTCTATTCTTCCTTTCAGCCACTCCATTCTGTTGCGGAGTATACGGAGCGCTGAATTGGTGTGCAATCCCTCTTGACAGACAGAAGATCTCCATTTCAAAATTTTTAAACTCGGAACCATTGTCACTTCTGATGAACTTCACTCGTTTATCCATAATGTTCTCAACTTTGGTGATCAGATTCTTCACCATTTGAGCCGTTTCGTCCTTTGATTTCAGGAAGTATACCCACGAGTATCGTGAGTAGTCATCAGTGATCACCAAGCAATAAGTTGTACCACCTAGACTTCTTACATTCACAGGACCGAAGAGATCCATGTGAAGCAGCTCTAGTGTACTGGCAATTGAGTTTACTTTCTTGGTGAGATGGGACTTCTTGTGCTGCTTTCCCTTTTTGCACGCAAGACATTTGTCTTCAAAATTGAAACTTTTTAAGGGAACACCCAACACAAGCCCATGTCTGACAATATGGTTCATCTTCCAAAGATGAATGTGCCCCATTCTCCTGTGCCACAGTTCAGATTCCGTTTCACTTGCTTTCGTCAAAAGGCACGACTCTTCCGTTGACATTTCAATTGAACTTAAATCCATCATATACGTATTTCGATCACGTGGAGCCTTCATTACTATCCACTCCTCTGGTATTTGAAAACCAGGCTTCAACACAATCGCATCAGTCTTCGTGAAGTGTACGGTATAATCTTTATCACAAATCTGCGACACACTCAGCAGATTGTGCTTCAGTTCTTCAACAAAGTTCACATTTTCTAACGTCATCTTCCCGTTAGTTACCGTACCCCTTCCTGTTATTTTGCCTCCACTCTCACCGGCAAAACTGACTCTTGCTCCTTGAACAGGTTTTAAATCTTGTAACAAATTCTTGTTACCAGTCATGTGCCGGGAACAGCCGCTGTCCACAACCCAAAGATTATTGGAAGCCCTGTTCAACTGTTCCTGCACAAACAAAAGAGATTATTAAAATTTGGGGACCCAAGACCTCTTGGTCTTGGGTCGACTAACCTTCTTAACAGAACTCACACACCTTGGCTGACCAAAGTTAGCATTAGAAAAATTTCCACGAGTCCTAACAGGATACCTCCTTGGAGACTGATAGTGAGGCCAACCAAACCCACGAACATCAAGAGAATTATAGCATTTGGTTTGGTTATTAGTAGTGTAAAAACGAGATGTGTTTCTTTGAAAACCTGTATTATCTCTCAAATTTGAATGGTTTTCATTTTTAACATTTAAACAATTACCAGAAACCTTAGTCTCAGTTTTCGAGGGCCTCACCTCTCTGAAACGCTGCTTCAGAGGGCAATCAGCAACAAGGTGCCCTGTTTGATTACATCTAAAACAACACCTATGTTCAGCTTTCTTTTCAGCAGATGTTTTAGATGTGGAGGCAGTATTACCAACCGTACATCTCACATAAGGTGGGACATATGGGTTGAGTGGAGTACTCCTTTTGGTTGATTTAACTTTTTCTCCACTAGTGGGTAATACTTCCTTCTCTTTTGTCTTACCCGACTCGGATGACTTATCCGAATCAGATGAGACTGGACTCGAAATAGAAATTTTAACTTTTGAGACAGGCGAACTTGTTTCGCCTTTACTAACTTCCGGTACTTTACCAGTTTCCTTAGCAGGACCTGTCTGATCAGCTACAAAATTAACAGATTCATGAACACTAGGATTGAAAGTATAATTATGGTTATAAGGTGGTGGAACCTCATGGTAACCAATTCCTCCCCTTTTAGGTGAGGAACCTTGATCACTAACGAGGTGATCAAGAATAGCAGAGGAATTCCGGAATTGCTCCAGTTTCCTATTTAGTTCCACCACTTTTACCTGGTGATCAGCAATCTGTTTTTCTTTCTCAGCGATTAACTTGGTTTTCTCTTCTAAAACCTCGTAGCTTAGATCGATCACATCAATTTTTTCAGCTAATTTTGTTTTTAAACTTTTAACGTCTTTTTCACAAGCTTTAATTTTTATTTTATAATTATTTTCTCTTGTCATTGTGAAGTGATGATCTTCTTTCAAGGTTTTAAATTCGGCATCCAACTTAACATATTGATCAGTAATTGTAGCAAGCTGTTCAGACAAGTTCTCACATTTAGTACAGATAGGTTTAGTACATACCTCGGAGTTCTGGTCATTAGCCATGAAAGCTTTTTCATTTTCAGCAGCTTTCATACATTCTTCAGCTGCAACATTCGCCATGTGTGCCTGCTCAAAGTGTTCTCCAGAGAACATGTTCCAGTTGTATTCACCAGCATCAGACATCATGGCATTATTCCCATTGTTATTTCCACTTTGCTGTGTAGTCCTCCCCTGACTACGTTCTACCCGTGCATTAGTGCACTCCTTTGCAAAGTGTCCATTTTGTTGACAATTGTAACACCTCACCCTTGACTTATCAAATCCTTGCTTTCCACCTACGAACTTTCTGCCAGTCTTCTTCATGAAACGCTTCACTCTTCTGACTATCATCGCCATCTGCCACTGCAGATCCATCTCCTCCAGATCATCAGGATCGATCTGGTCATAGTCTTCTTCCAAAGCAGCAGGGTACACAATCTTCCCTTGTATGTAGTTCTCGTAAGAAGCAATAAAAGATGCATAGAGTGCAAACTGCTCTTCAGCAGATTTGACACTCATTGGCATCTTAGAGTAGTTATTGCTTGAAGCACTGGGAGAGAAACTACTCTTGGATGCTTGAGGTTTCGAAGCACTTGATCCTCCAGCAACAAAGCAAACATCACCGTTCATGTTTACTGACACATTTCCTTCATGAGAAGAGTTAGAACCTGACTCTCCTTTGGAGTAGTAAGCAGCAGATTCAGACTTCGAACTTGAGCCTGAGTTAACTTTGGCACCATACATACCAGGGTCTTGAACCTGATCCGTTGGTGTCTCTTTACGAACCATATTAAGCTCAAAGGTTCTGAGCTTGTTTACTGCTGTCTCCAAGTCAAAATTAGGAAAGTCTTTGTCTTCCCTCATTAGAACAGTGTACATTTCCCACTTTGGTGGGAGAGCATCGAGAAGCTTCTCAACTATTTCCTCCTCTCTGTAAGCAATAGAATAGTTGTTCAGCTCTGTCATTAGATGATAATATCGGGTGATAATATCATCTAGCGATTCGTTCTTCAAATACTTGAAGACAGAGAACTGGGTCTTTAACAGCTTAATCTTCGAGGCACGAATACCCACGTTCCCTTCGAATCTATTCTCAAGAGCATCCCAAAGCTCTCGTGCAGAAGTGTACTTCCGGAATGTATGGAGAATCTCTTGAGGAAGAGCCATAGTAATTGCAGCATGGGCCTTGCTCTCGGCCTCATACATCTTCTTCTCTTCTTCCTCCATCTTGCTGTACTTCTTTATCACATCCCGACCTTCGTAATCCATTGTCGGTGGAATATATCCATCCTGGATGCACACCCACATCTTTGCATCCTGGTATTTAATATACTGAATGAATCTATCTTTCCACGCTACAAAGTCTGTTCCTTTCATCAACCTTGGGGCCTTAGTGGCCGACCCCGCTTCAACTTCCATTTTGACTAACTCTGAGATGTTAATCGGCGACATCTTCTCGAAAACACGAAAAACCCGAAAAAAACAAAAATTCTTCCAAACAGTACTATAGGCGAAGTTAAGGATAACTTCGCTTAAGTGTTAACTTCGCTGGAAAATCCGAAAATTCGCGTGACTTGGCGAAGTTGAGAATAACTTCGCTTAAGATAAGCGAACTTAGGAGGTAAGCGAAGTTGAGGATAACTTCGCTTAGGCGAACTTATGAGGTAGGCGAAGTTGTGGATAACTTCGCTCAACCTTATATCTTCGCCGAAACCCTACTTCCAGTGACGGCAACTTCGCCTGAAGAACACTGAAAATATTCAGATCTGTTTTCGACGATTTTGCAGTTTCCGGTCGGTGTAACGGCTTGAATATGACTGTATAAGGTGAGTATAACACAATATCAACGAAAACGCGTCCCGCGAATAGGTCAAACGAGACGTTTTCTACACCCGCGTGAAATCCCGAACCACACAATCGAGCCAAAGCTCTGATACCAATTGTAGGTTCCCTGACGGATCTTACACGGGATATCGCTATCTACGTAGGTGCGGAATCCCTGCGTAGGTAGTTACGAGCGTAGAATACGTAGAACAATCACACGCGATACCAACGAACACGTTATGTATTATAACTTGTAACACGTCTATTACAGACTCTCGACACGTTCACTGAACTACTGGATTACACGTGAATAACCAAAACACTAAATGTATCTCGTAAACCCGTAGGTTACTTAAATACACGACAACTTCGCCTCAGGCGAAGTTGTCAGTAACTTCGCTCGTTGAACAAGTTCGCCTAGGCGAACTTGTCAACAACTTCGCTTGTTCAACAAGTTCGCCTAAGCGAACTTGTTGATAACATCGCTTACTTACATAAACATAATTACATTACAGACTCGATTACAAACGCTAGACTATGAACTACTGACATTTATGTACCAACAACCTTACATCCCACCTGGACCGTCTTCACGTCCGGAATCTGAGTCATCGTGGATCCAACGATCATTAAAAGGACATACATACGCCAGATTAGATAAATGGCCAATTAAACGCTTGGTCCTCGGCGTCTCCTGCCTATACTTCTTCATCCTATTTAGTGTATCAACAGTCATATGATCCAATTTCAGCACGTCGTTTCTAAGTGTCAAATCAATCTCCAAATCTTGAATCAGATCTTGATCGAGCAGTTGGATGAATCGTGGATACATAAGGAATTTACTGCATCGGTTTTTGACCAAGCAGTTTTCATTGAGATGATAGAAGATCATCTCAGAGAAATTGAACGGTTTGTTTAAAATCAGAACGATGAATACTAATTCTAAAATGGTTTGGAATTCGTCGTCTCCACCTTTACGTCCCTCCCAAGGCTATTCATAAGCACAAGTAATAAATACTTGTACGTGGGGAACAAGTTAGCCTTGTTATACATGGAACGTTCAAGGTCACCAGCATAGAACACACGACGGAACAAGCCTTGGATCAACCCCTTATCGAACTCGCACGGGTTGTCCATGTTATCATTAAACCGTTGCACCCTTCGTATAACGTCGATTGTAATTATGACCGGCTTCTTGTTACCTCGGCGACGATTTGGTTTTCAGACTCAATGTATTGAGCTGAATTCCAAAATGGACGTATAAAGCTAAAACAGATCTCCGGGTTTGCTGTAACGGCATAGCTTATTCTAGATGGATGTATAAAAGCTAGCACATCGTGAAACACATCCTCGTCAGCAAAATTCATCCCAACAAAAGCACATATATTATGCTTCTTGTCAAATGGCAATAACGGGGGTTCAGGCTCTTGCGGTTGTTATACTGGTTGTTGCTCAGCCACGGGAACTTCCTGGACAACTTCGTCAGCCATAACAGAGAATACATAAACCCGAGATCTAGTAAACACGAACAGTTAAATAATATAAGTTATTTAAAAAAATTAATTTTGAATTTTCAGAATAAGTCTAAGTGTGATTCGTTAAAAATTCTTGACTGATTCGTTATAAGGAATTACCTAATTCGTTATAACGAATCAGTCAAGAATTTTTAAAGAATCACACTTAGACTTATTCTGAAAATTCAAAATTAAAATTGTTAAATAATTCGTTATAACGAATTGCTTAATTCGTAATATTAGCAAGACCACGAATTAGGCATAACAAATCCCCCGCAAAGGATTAACGAATTAAAGAATGAATGTAGGTTAATTCTTTATCAAAACAAGCGAAGAAAGTGATCCGTTATACACTTCATAACGAATTGAACACGAATGAATGTCCATTCGTTAACTGATAATGAATGGTCATCAATATTCACAACTTTGACTATATGAAGTCAAAGTCAAAATTGATACGAACTTTGAGTAGTCAAACATGCAGACTCAAATTCAATTACACCATGTAAGACGATGTAATGACCTATAGAGACCACAAATCGGCTCGGAAACACATCGATTGCCAACATATATTACCCAGTTTGGTTAAATCTGAGTTGAACTTAGGTTTATTAAGGTTTATGTTTTCAAGTTAAAAACCGACATAAAAATCGATTCAATGACCCTTGAAATGGCCATGGATTTCGATGAAAATTAGCACGTTTTGATCGTCTATACCTTATGAGTATCACATGATGTTCAAAACTCATTTTAATGAAGGTTGGACTTTCTAGAAAAATTTTAGAAGAGTGACTTTAGGAATATGAATAGTGTGAGGAAACGAATGACCAGATTCGTTCACCACTGTTCAATAGATAGGAAGAATTGGCACATTTTCCAAGAGAACGAATCGGCTAATTCGTTAATTTAAAATTAACGAATTAGCTAATTTGTTAACTCATTCGTAAGACACTATACCGAATGAATAATTCGTTAAAAATTAACACAAATTAATAACGAATTAGAGGACTTCGTGCTAAATTCGTTATATGTCAGATGACGAATGAGGACATACGTTACAGAGTGGCGGAAGGTAATTAAGGATAACGAATTGAGGTAATTCGTTATCAGAATGACCCACATTCGTTACCAAGATAGATAACGTGTTGACAATTAAAATTTAAATTCTTTTTCAATTTAATTTTAATAGAATCATAATAATAAATTAAATAAAGAATTATATAAATGCATCGAAACATGTGTTCTGATTAACTTTACCTTACGAGTCTTACCCGACGTGGTAAAATGTAATTCCTTAACATGTTTTACACTTAAAATCACATACCAATTAGGTCCTTTACCTTGGGAGGTGTGGTATATCTGTAACGATTCCGACGAAACCAGGTATACCCTAACCGGTAGACGTTAGTTACGTCATATGTAATGTCGGGTATATGAGTTACCATGGTAATTATACGAGAATACATGGTTCATTGTATTGATTGTATGTGAATATATAATTCACCGTATTGAATATGCGATCAAACGATCGATAGTTATTGAAACCCGAATGAATCGAGGGTTCAATTATAGACGAGATATATGATATTTAGTGATGTTACGAAGTATTAAAGCTTCGGGGTAAGTGGATTAAAGCACAGAAAAAGGATTTCGATTTAATAGTACGTCGGTACGTTAAACGAAACCTTTAATACCAAACCGAGCAAGAGACGATCGATCAAGCCGAAAAAGATGCGTAATAACTAATAATATGACGTTTTAAGTTAATAAATGTCATGGTTTAAGTTTTTAAATCGGTTTAATATAAATTTCATTTTTTAGACGAAAAAGACCGTTTTAGCCTCGTTTTAAGCCGACTTAAATATTTAAACGAAAAACGAACTGAACCAGTTTATCCAAAACATTATCCGGATTGCGGATATCCAAATGAGTGGCCAAAAATAAACTTGTGGGTCCCACCCCACCCCCACATGTAGACCGATCGGCCTCTATGGCCTTTACTTTTTTTTTTTTTTCTTTTTTCAATCAACAATCCACAAACTTCATCAAATCCTCTCAACTCCTTGATCAAAAACCGAGACTTTTAACAAGAAAAACCAAGGTAAAGATCGAATTATATACGTTTCCATCTTCGTTTCTTGAGTTTGTTTGCAAGAAAATGAGGTTTCAAAGATGAAAACCGATTCTTGCATGATCAAGTGATGTATACGGGTTATACAAGGGATCTTGGTCCAAGAAAGGAGTTAAACGAATCAAAAACGAATTTTTACGGTTAAATCTTTGTTTTAGTATCATAACCGTAACCATGAAAGAAATGGCTTGATCGTGAGTGTAACTTGCTTGGTATTGTCGTATGTTGTTTGTAGGCTCTGTATTTAGTGGTAGATAAGGCGGAAAGATGAGTTTGTAGCTTGTAGTGGCGGAAAACGAAAGGTATATTCGGTTATGTTCGGTTTTGGGAAACTTGGACAGATTGTTGATGCTTTAGAGTTAGGTCATGAAATTTTACAGAGGTGTTAAACACATGAAAAGATGAGTTCTGTGAATTTTTGGTAATTTTTGGATAAAGGATGAATATTTGGTGAATTTAATGCTCGGTTTTCGCCAAAAATGGTGAAAAATAGTTAAATATCATGAAAACTTCTGGAAAATTTCAGATAAGCTTTTCATATCATGTATAAGTCACACACAAAATTTGAGGTCCGTTGGAGAAGTCTAAGTAGGCTTTTCGGTTAAACGAGTTCTAGGGATTTATAGCTCGGTTTTGGAAAATAGGGCATGTAAAAGAAGATTTTAGTTCTGAAAAAATTACAGGGGACTATGTGGATGGCAGGGGACATCCAGGAAAAATTTGGGATTTTTCTAAGGTCGTTTGGTATTTACGACATATTTAGTGTTTAAATGGTGTTTAAAAATATATAAATAAATTTTAAATATAAGAATTAATTCTGGAAATATTTTTATAAAATTCCCCACTATTAAAAAGTGATTTGTGCAAAATTTCAAGATTCGAGAGTAAACGGATAATTAATCGTGCTGATTATCAAACTTTTAAAGTTAAAACGCGTAAACCGGTGAAGTTCGCTTAAGCGAACTGACTGGTGTATAAAAACCTTAAAAATGGACTATTTTCATATAATTGAGTTAAGCAAGTAAAAATGAATCATCCGTAAATAAGTCGGATGATTTGGGTATTTTTAACCGATTTTAACGGTTTCCGGTACGCCAAAGACGGAAACGATTCCCGCGGCCAATCGGGACGTCTAAACCGAGCTATAATTTCACATTTTAAATTAAATTATCAGACAACCACTATTTTCGGGTCGTGTATGACCAAACTCATTTTTGAAACATAGAACGGATATTCGTGCTAGGCACGCAAAACGAGAAAACGACTAATAGAAATTGTGACCATGGAACTCTAAACGACATCACAATCTGAGTCCGGAGAAGTATTTCTGGGTTAACATTGCCCCCGGAACAGGTACAGTACTGGGTTAACAGTGTCCCCAGATGTACCGATTGATAAGGTTAAAGATTATATAAACAATAATTGTATAATAACGATCGTAGGGATCATATTACAGATTGGACGTATTAATTGATAATGATTGTTGTTACCTGCTTGCATGTGCTAAGGTGAGTTTTCACGAGCCCCTTTTTACTGAAATGTTTTAAATATTTTCCCGGGGCGGAAAGCATGTTTCCATCAAAAGGTTTAAGTACATGCTGATCGCATGGAAATGAATGTATTTATATAATGTTTATTGTACGGGAATCGTACGGTAATGTATTAAAATGGTAATTGTCTGAGTTGTTTATATTGAAAGGTCCCGCAAAAGTGTTCTGGGTTTACAGTGTCCCCAGAGGATATTGGAAGTGTTCTGGGTTAACAGTGTCCCCAGAGGTTATTGGAAGTGTTCTGGGTTAACAGTGTCCCCAGAGGTTAGTGGAAGTGTTCTGGGTTAACAGTGTCCCCAGAGGTTATTGGAAGTGTTCTGGGTCAACAATGTCCCCAGAGGTTATTAAATGTGTTTATGGGTTAACAGTGTCCCCAGATAATATTATATTATGATATGGATTTATCATGGTTTACTAAAATTGTGAAACTCACCAACTATTCGTAGTTGACCCGTTTTCTCACATGCTTTTCAGGTACAACTAAGATAAAGTGATTGATTACGTGCTAAGTGCTTGATGTGTGTAAGGTTTGCGTGCTGGACGTTAGGATACATTATAACAGATAGAATTATGAACCGTATTGTATGATGTGTGTATCACCTAGACGGTAATGAAAGATGAGATAATGTAATTTTGAAGTATATTAATGCATTCGGTTTTCTTTATAAACAATGTGGTTGATATCAGAGGTGTCTGTCGCATCCCGTTTACGTTTCCGCTGCGGTCACGGGGTGTTACAGAACTTGGTATCAGAGCCATTGGTTATAATAGAATTAGGATATCTTTAAAAGATACCTAAAATATAACCAGTAGCTCAAGTATTATAGGATCTGAATATCAACTAATAATTTATAGTGATGAGGTCTGGATGAACTTGGATGGACAAGTGAGTTATTATGGTCCGGAACATAATAACAGACTTGTCCGCACGAGGGAATTCAGGGGAAGTCACGGGGTACATTAATAGGTAAAAATGGCAACATATGTGTAAAGTATATAGTATTATTTATACGTGCTAATGTGTATATATATATATATGTACATATCTTGTGGGTACATGTATTGAGAAATGGGACCCGGATAAGGAACCGGGGAAGGAAATAATAAAAAGTACCGAGGATGCCGAAATTTCTAGAGCATCGGTTGATGATAAGTCTGACTTATCAGGCCATAGTTATGATAGTACCAAGTTAGATCTCCCGTTTGACATTAACCAGGAATATCTAGTAACCGTCACTCCCAACCAAAATTGATGAATCCCTTACCCTACCAACACCGGTACCGTATATCCTAATAACCCCAGATGTTCACCCGAACCGTCGACCCTCACGTACGGACGGATCCGTACCTGAACCATTCTTATTCCATTAAGGTAAATAAATAAATAAAGTAATAATAATAATAAATTTGATAATAAATCAGCAGATAAAAATAATATATAAAAATATATATATGTATTTCTCACTCTCAAACATATGAGTCATACACCTCCAGATCGAGAATTACCGATTTCAACGAACCTAGAACGCCTGAGGACATTGACTGAGCAAGTGATAGAGTTTCCCATAATAGTAATTAATAATATTTGAAGGCAACCCATGTTGCGCAATTACCTTGAACCTTGCAACTCCCTATGTTATCCTTACATCCGTTAGATGTTTACACCCATGCATGCTCGAATAGAATGATTACCTATACACAAAGAAGTATTGGAATCATTATAGCATAGTTGGTTGTTCGTTCGTAGGTGGCATACTGTGTATGCCGGATATACGAATAAACACGGATATTATAACTCCGTGGTATGTAATCGTTTGGTGCTCACGGTGAGCATGTATCGGTTATGCTGACATGCAGAAGGATATTGAAATCAAGTATATTAAACGTTGATCTTTGTGGAGAAAGATCTATATGTCGGTTGGTGACAAGGGTTATGAAACATATTTAAACGTTAACCGACGTCAGGTTAAGTCCAAGTGTTATTATATTTGTGGGACATATATACTAAATACTGGTATGTGTAATATGTGTGATAATATTTGGTGTGTATGTGTACCTGCTGTTATGATTGAGCTGGTAACGAGATATACGGTGAGATTAGTGTTGATTACTGCGTACGGGATGAGTACGGCAAAATGACATAAAAAGAGTAACTCCAATGATGGAGATTGATATGATTCAGTTGAATGCTCAAAGATAGCAGATGATGATACCGAATGTCGTATCACAGATCATTGCTAGTGTTGATGCAAATGTGATCGCGGAATTATAGATCGAGCAATCGCATGAATATGAATATTTAAATTCTTAGTGGTATTACTAAGAGTGGTAATGTCCCACCGAATACAATTATGACTACAAGTATTAGTTATAAACTAAACATGAATAGTAGTCGTAATGAATTAGATCCAGTATGAAGGATATGTTTGTTGGTTGTGTTAAGGAAATTATTAATGGTTTACTGATGGTAAAGGGAGGAATAGATTAGCGAGTGGATAGAAAAGATCGAAATGGTCAAGGACTGTGGTAAGGGCCTAGAACATTGTGTAGTGAAATATGCTACAGATATGTTGGTAGATTATGTTGTATCGTGATGGAACACGATGGTACAAAATTATAGTTAGAAAATTTTTACTCGGATGATATGGTCAGAATTTGAAATTCTGTGCTAGGGCACTTTTAATCGAGAAATTAAGTTCAGAGATTGGGAACTGAGCTATGGAAGATAGAAATGTTGTGTGCTGATCACTTAGAACACGCTAATTGTTTGAAGGAATTGTCGTGTCTGGTAACATGGTTAATTACTCCCGAAACTAAGCGAAGTGAGCGCTATATTGGGGACTAACTCCAGCGATAAGGAGTATAGTCAATCCTGTAAATATACGACCCTTGGAAGGGTGGTGTCACAAGCCAGCATGATGAATTTGACTCTATGGGAAGCGGACTGGAAGGACGTTGGGTGAGACGTCGAGTGTTAAAGAAGAGAAGTGATAAAGGTATGGTGCAAGATAGACTTTGAATAAGTAGGAAGAAGAATGTTGAGTGTTAGTAGGCCACAGGTGTGGTAAAAATGGACGTAACGCCCTAATTGTAGAACCAAGTGAAGCCATGTGAACCGACAACCCCAACCCATTCGTGTACAACCACTTCGAAACCAACAACTTCAATAACAATCCATTCAAAGAAACCAAATTATGCCAAACAGTTGTACTTGCTATGAATGTGGCAGTACAGAACGTTTCAAGAGAAATTGCCCAAAGTTGAACCAAGGTGTCATTGGAAGACGAACCTCATGACAAGCATCAACCTCTGATCAAGCAAGGAGCCGTGCTTTTGTGAGTAATTCAAATAAAGCACGTCATGATCCAAAAGTAGTATTAAGTACGTTGTAGTTTTAAATCAATAGGCTTCAGTGATATTTTTACGGTCGTCGATAGAAGTTAGTTCCTGCTAACCTCCTACCCTTTGGAAAGATACCGATTAGTGAAACTATAGAACCCTATACTGTAGAATCGCTAACGGTAAATCCCTAATGGTTAACTAAATTGTACGGAATTGTCCTATTATTCTGAACGATTAACCTTTCCTTATTGACCTACGACCAGTAAAGCAAAGAAGTTTTGGCGTAATAGTTAGCATGGATTGGCTAACTCAACATGAAGCAGAAATCAAATATGAAAAGAAGATGATTAGAAGCTCTCTTTCGGACGATGAAGCGATTAAATACAGAGAAAAGTGTACGGTATTATGTTGCCACTCAAATCTCAACTTGAGATGTTATAATATTTACGACAAGAAGACGTGGTGTATTTAACAAACGTGATTGCCTAAGTATTTAAAAGAAAACATATAGAAGATATTCCGGTGGTGCGCAAATTTCCACAAGTTTTCCCAGAAGAACTCCCTGGATTACCGCCAGCCCGACAGGTCGAATTCAGAATCGATTTAATGTCTCAAGCTGGCCCTGTTGCTAAAGCATCCTGCCGACTTGCACCGTCCGAGATGCAAGAATTATCCAATCAGTTACAAGAATTGTTGGATAAGGTTTTATACGACCTAGTTAGTCACCATGGGGTGCACCAGTTTTAATTGGGAAATGAAGGACGGAAGTGTTAGGATATGTGTTGATTAGGGAGAATTGAATAAAGTGACGATCAAGAGTAGGTGCTCACTTCTTCGAAGTGAATGATCTGTTTAACCAACTGCAAGGGACGATTTATTTTTTTAGAAAAATTGATCTTAGATATAGTTATCACCAAATGAGAGATCCAAGAGGAAGACGTTGCAACAACAGTGTTTCGGACTCGCTACGGCCATTATGAATTCTTAGTTATGCCTTTCGGGCTAACAAATGCGCCGGCAGCATTCATTGAACTCATGAACCGAGTCTGTAACTTTATTTTGACAAATTTGTCATAACATTCATTGATGATATTTTAATATATTCGCAACGTAAAGAAGAGCACGATCGACGGTTAAGGAAAATTGTGGAAGTGTTAAAGCAAGGGGAGTTGTACGCGAAGTTTTCAAAATGTGATTTTGAATAAAGAATGCATAATCCCATGGTCATGTTGTAAAGCAACAAGGATTTCACAAAGATCCAAATAAGATAGAAACCATTAAAATTGTGCCAAGCGCCGATTTTAAGTCTCTCCGATGGAGACGATGGTTTTGCCGCGTATTGTGACGCATCGCGTAAAGGGTTAGAATGCGTGTTGACGCAGTATATTAAGGTTATAGTCTATGCTTCCCGACAGTTAAAAGTACACGAGTAAAATTACACTACTCACGACTTAGAACTGGGAGGGGTTATCTATGCACTTAAAATGTGGAGACATTGTCTCTACGTTACGAAGTGCACCATCTTCACCGATCATAAAAGTTTGCATCATATATTCGATCAGAAAGAACTAAATATGAGGCAACGAAGATGGGTTGAGTTGTTAAACAATTATGACTGTGACATCCGTTACCACCCGGCAAGGCTAACGTCGTAACCGAGGCCTTGAGTAGGAAAGATCGGGTTAAGCCATTGCGAATGAGGGCGTTGGGGATGATAGTCCAGTCGAACTTTTCGGATCTGAGTCGAGTCGCTCAACGTGAGGCGTTGAAAGAGGGACAATTGGAAAAGGAGGAACTTTACGGCAATGAGAAGAATTTCGAACAACGCGTGGACGAAATTCTCTACTTCAAAAATTGGGTTTGGATCCCGACTCTCCATGACCTTCGTGAATTAATCATTGACGAAGCGCATAGATCGAAATAATCCATACACCCGGGATCGGATTTGACTATTGATGATACGGGTATTTGAAAGGATTTTTATTAATGGTGGAGTTTGGAGAAAGATATGGTCACGTGTGTTGGTGAATACTGAGTTATGCAAGAGATAAGGCTGCACACCGAAAACCCTAGGGAACGCCACAACGACAGAAAAATTCGCCAATGATAGTGGGAATAAATTACAATGGATTTCGGGACGCAAATTCCCATGATATATCAAAGGCATGAGGTAAATTAGGTAATCGCGGATCGATTAACCAGTCCTCGCATTTCATCCCAATCTATGACGATTGCCACAATGAATTCTCGCCCAAATTCATGATGTTGAAATGGTAACTCGTCGTGGAGTACCATTTTCAATGATCTCAGATCGAAATAGTCATCCTACTTTCATTATTGGAAGGAGGGGAAGGAAGCATCGAGAGCTTGAAGCTTTCTATGGGTGAAGTAGTTATCACCAATTAGTTAAATTGAAAATGAGCGTCGATCGAGCCATAAGATTTGAATTGATCCGAGAAACAACCAATCGGGTTTATAATGTTTAAGAGAAGTTGAAAGTAGCGCGAGGATTGGCAAAGGATTTATGTCAACGTTCAAAGGAAACCATTGTCACTAAATAGAGGTGACAAGGCATTTTAAGGCATCATCTTAGAGAGAGGTGATATGAGGTTTGGCAAAACCGAAAATAGCTTCTTAATATATTGAACCCCATGAGAACTATCTCCATGGTTGGTCATTTAGTCTATCAATTAAAGTACTCCAGGGGCTAAGTACTATACATGATATTTTGCCATGTATACGGATTGAAAAGTGCCTAAGCGATGAGGCAACGAGAGTACTAGTAATAGAGGTACTCATAGAGGACATGCTTGATATCATAATTAATTCCGTAAAGATAGTAGATGGGAAAACTAAACAGTTTGGACATACCAAGCGTTATTAATTAAGATTAAGTGGAAATTCACAGCGAGGACCAGATTATACTTGGTAACGCGAGGGTGAATTCTGAAGGAAAAACCCCCCACCTTTCTCTCGAAGGGAGATTGTGGGCGTGTAAAATTTCGAGGACGAAATTTCTTAACGGGGGGAGAATGTAACGATTCCGACGAAACCAGATATACCCTAACCGGTAGACGTTAGTTACGTCATATGTAATGTCGGGTACATGAGTTACCATGGTAATTATACGAGAATACATGGTTCATTGTATTGATTGTATGTGAATATATAATTCACCGTATTGAATATGCGATCAAACGATCGATAGTTATTGAAACCCGAATGAATCGAGGGTTCAATTATAGACGAGATATATGATATTTAGTGATGTTACGAAGTATTAAAGCTTCGGGGTAAGTGGATTAAAGCACAGAAAAAGGATTTCGATTTAATAGTACGTCGGTATGTTAAACGAAACCTTTAATACCAAACCGAGCAAGAGACGATCGATCAAGCCGAAAAAGATGCGTAATAACTAATAATATGACGTTTTAAGTTAATAAATGTCATGGTTTAAGTTTTTAAATCGGTTTAATATAAATTTCATTTTTTAGACGAAAAAGACCGTTTTAGCCTCGTTTAAGCCGACTTAAACATTTAAACGAAAAACGAACTGAACCAGTTTATCCAAAACATTATCCGGATTGCGGATATCCAAATGAGTGGCCAAAAATAAACTTGTGGGTCCCACCCCACCCCCACATGTAGACCGATCGGCCTCTATGGCCTTTACTTTCTTTTTCTTTTTTTTTCTTTTTTCAATCAACAATCCACAAACTTCATCAAATCCTCTCAACTCCTTGATCAAAAACCGAGACTTTTAACAAGAAAAACCAAGGTAAAGATCGAATTATATACGTTTCCATCTTCGTTTCTTGAGTTTGTTTGCAAGAAAATGAGGTTTCAAAGATGAAAACCGATTCTTGCATGATCAAGTGATGTATACGGGTTATACAAGGGATCTTGGTCCAAGAAAGGAGTTAAACGAATCAAAAACGAATTTTTACGGTTAAATCTTTGTTTTAGTATCATAACCGTAACCATGAAAGAAATGGCTTGATCGTGAGTGTAACTTGCTTGGTATTGTCGTATGTTGTTTGTAGGCTCTGTATTTAGTGGTAGATAAGGCGGAAAGATGAGTTTGTAGCTTGTAGTGGCGGAAAACGAAAGGTATATTCGGTTATGTTCGGTTTTGGGAAACTTGGACAGATTGTTGATGCTTTAGAGTTAGGTCATGAAATTTTACAGAGGTGTTAAACACATGAAAAGATGAGTTCTGTGAATATTTGGTAATTTTTGGATAAAGGATGAATATTTGGTGAATTTAATGCTCGGTTTTTGCCAAAAATGGTGAAAAATAGTTAAATATCATGAAAAATTCTGGAAAATTTCAGATAAGCTTTTCATATCATGTATAAGTCACACACAAAATTTGAGGTCCGTTGGAGAAGTCTAAGTAGGCTTTTCGGTTAAACGAGTTCTAGGGATTTCTAGCTCGGTTTTGGAAAATAGGGCATGTAAAAGAAGATTTTAGTTCTGAAAACATTACAGGGGACTATGTGGATGGCAGGGGACATCCAGGAAAAATTTGGGATTTTTCTAAGGTCGTTTGGTATTTACGACATATTTAGTGTTTAAATGGTGTTTAAAAATAGATAAATAAATTTTAAATATAAGAATTAATTCTGGAAATATTTTTATAAAATTCCCCACTATTAAAAAGTGATTTGTGCAAAATTTCAAGATCCGAGAGTAAACGGATAATTAATCGTGCTGATTATCAAACTTTTAAAGTTAAAACGCGTAAACCGGTGAAGTTCGCTTAAGCGAACTGACTGGTGTATAAAAACCTTAAAAATGGACTATTTTCATATAATTGAGTTAAGCAAGTAAAAATGAATCATCCGAAAATAAGTCGGATGATTTGGGTATTTTTAACCGATTTTAACGGTTTCCGGTACGCCAAAGACGGAAACGAGTCCCGCGGCCAATCGGGACGTCTAAACCGAGCTATAATTTCACATTTTAAATTAAATTATCAGACAACCACTATTTTCGGGTCGTGTATGACCAAACTCATTTTTGAAACATAGAACGGATATTCGTGCTAGGCACGCAAAACGAGAAAACGACTAATAGAAATTGTGACCATGGAACTCTAAACGACATCACAATCTGAGTCCGGAGAAGTATTTCTGGGTTAACATTGCCCCCGGAACAGGTACAGTACTGGGTTAACAGTGTCCCCAGATGTACCGATTGATAAGGTTAAAGATTATATAAACAATAATTGTATAATAACGATCGTAGGGATCATATTACAGATTGGACGTATTAATTGATAATGATTGTTGTTACCTGCTTGCATGTGCTAAGGTGAGTTTTCACGAGCCCCTTTTTACTGAAATGTTTTAAATATTTTCCCGGGGCGGAAAGCATGTTTCCATCAAAAGGTTTAAGTACATGCTGATCGCATGTAAATGAATGTATTTATATAATGTTTATTGTACGGGAATCGTACGGTAATGTATTAAAATGGTAATTGTCTGAGTTGTTTATATTGAAAGGTCCCGCAACAGTGTTATGGGTTAACAGTGTCCCCAGAGGATATTGGAAGTGTTCTGGGTTAACAGTGTCCCCAGAGGTTATTGGAAGTGTTCTGGGTTAACAGTGTCCCCAGAGGTTAGTGGAAGTGTTCTGGGTTAACAGTGTCCCCAGAGGTTATTGGAAGTGTTCTGGGTTAAAATTGTCCCCAGAGGTTATTAAATGTGTTTATGGGTTAACAGTGTCCCCAGATAATATTATATTATGATATGGATTTATCATGGTTTACTAAAATTGTGAAACTCACCAACTATTCGTAGTTGACCCGTTTTCTCACATGCTTTTCAGGTACAACTAAGATAAAGTGATTGATTACGTGCTAAGTGCTTGATGTGTGTAAGGTTTGCGTGCTGGACGTTAGGATACATTATAACAGATAGAATTATGAACCGTATTGTATGATGTGTGTATCACATAGACGGTAATGAAAGATGAGATAATGTAATTTTGAAGTATATTAATGCATTCGGTTTTCTTTATAAACAATGTGGTTGATATCAGAGGTGTCTGTCGCATCCCGTTTACGTTTCCGCTGCGGTCACGGGGTGTTACAATATCTTTGGCAATTAACATGGTACCACTCCTCTACATAGCCCGAAGAAAAGTTAAATACACATTTCTTAGGTGATGTATAACCTAATAAATAACCTTCAAACGCTTTTTCTTCAAATTTTCCCGCATCTTTCTTCAAAATAGTACAAGGACACCCAAATGGTTCCAAGTACTTTAAGTTAGGCTTACACTTTTTCAGAAGTTCATAACTCGTCTTTTGAAGCTTCTTCACAGTCAAAACACGATTAAGCGTATAGCAAGCAGTATTCATAGCCTCGTTCCAGAACAGAACATGAAGCTTAGAATCTGCAAGCATTGTTCGTTCCACTTCAATCAATGTTCTGTTTTTCCTTTCAGCCACCCCGTTTTGTTGTGGTACATAAGGAGCATTGTATTCTCGATGAATTCCTTTCTGAATCTAAAAGAAATACAATACAATATTTTTAAACTCCCTACCGTTATCACTTCTAATACGTCTCACTTTCAATTTGTACGGTGATTCGATCTTAGTGATTAGATTTTCAACCAGAATGGGTGTTTGGTGTTTTGAACTCATAAATAACACCCATAAATATCTTGAGTATTCATTGGTGACAACTAAACTATGCCAATCACCAGCAATACTCGCACGATTCATAGGACCAAATAAATCCATATGAAGTCATTCTAGTGGAGTATCAATGGAATTGACTTATTTAGAAAGGTGTGACTTCTTCTATTTTCCCTTTACAAGCAGCACAGTGATCAGATAATTTAAAATGTTTCAATGAAACATCATCAACAAGGTCATTGGCCATTAAATAATTCATTTTTGTAACATGAATATGACCCATTCTTATGTGCCACAGAATCATGTCTTTTTTTGTTGTCTTATAAACAAAACACGTTTCTACAAAAGTAGATACCTTAGAAGTCATGTTTAATACATAAATATCGTTAGATCGAGGAGATCGCATAACTACCATATCCTCTAGAATGACGTATCCAAGTATCAATATTATGCACTCCTTATCATTAAATACGGTTGTGTATTTCTTATCACATATTTGTGACATACTCAAAATGTTGTGACTTACTTTGTCACAATAATTAACCTTTTCAAATTGATGCTTCCATTTGACACATCACCTTCCTTAGTGATCATTCCTCCGGAATTACCAGCAAACTCGACATACCCTCCTTGTATATTCTTGATATTTGTTAAGAGGTTAATGTTGCCGGTAATATGATGAGAGCATCCACTATCCATTATCCATTTTTCACCATAAATAGTTTTGGATGAACTCTACACATGAATTAAACTTGATTAGTTCAAAAAGGCAGCCCAGGCCTCAGTCATGGGCACCTTTTCAGTTTCACTTGAAATGTTAATGTTTAATGAATCCAAATGTGGTTTAGCCACTTGTGAATAAGTCAGGTCGTTGCGACTTTCGTCTCAAGTATGCGGATTGAACTACATTTGTATTCACGTTCTTGCAAATAGGTTCCATGGGCGCAAATTTGGACTTTTAATTACTTGCATTTTAATTAACATGAACCACCTTTCGAGGATTCACATCAGAAAACATAATATGAGTTTCATCATCAAAAGACAGTGGTCTTTTCAAAATCTCCTTAATCACAGGAACGGGTTTAGATTGAACCTTGATAAAAGGATGAAAATTTTGAGACTTCTTCAATCCACAGTTTCTGGCTACATGACCTTGTTCACCACAGAGAAAACATGTTCTCAAATCAACACGTTCACGTTTCGGTTTAGCATAAACTTGTGCAATAGAAGGTGGATGAAACACACCAGCAATGGGACCTTTGTCCAAGTCATGAAATGTCACTGATTTCTGTTTCATGAAGAAATCAAGGTTTGAACAAATGGGAAAGCTTTGTAGAGTGTCGGTTCCATTTGATTTAACAAGTTGAACATTTTTAACAGAATTTAATAATTGTTTTCTTTTATCAAAGGATCTACTAAATTTGATGGCTTGGAGTTCACAAATTTTTGTTCAAGATCCTGAATCCTGGAAGTTTCATTTTGAATGACACTTTCAATCAATTCAGGCTTGATTAGATTAAGTGGTATGTCTTTCTCAGAGAACACTTTTTTGATCCCTTTCAGCTTAAGCACACGACCAGTTGATGGTTTAGAAACAACAAGATTGACAAAATGCATCAAATCCTCATCAGAAATCTTTGGTTTTTCTGATTTCTTTGTATTGACCTTAACCAGTTTCTCTTTTTTCACTTGAGATGCATTTGAAACATACATAGCCTCCTCAAATTCATGAGGTTCACATAAAATGTGATTTGAACTTGGAATGTCCTGGTCTTTGTGTATATCTTTCGGTTCAAATACATTCTCAATGATTACCTTAATATGAGGTTTTGGAGATGAAGATTAGGCATTCAAATTGTCATTTCTAACCACTGTAGGTTTTATCTCAACAACAGGTTATTAACAACAACTTCCTCTTTTCCCGCAAAAAGATTTGCAGTATAATCATTATGAAAAGGTGGTGGTACCTCAAAAAACCTACACCCATTTTAGAATCTTTTTGCTTACCACTCACTTTGAATATGAGGTTTTTGAGATGAAGATTAGGCATTCAAATTGTCATTTCTAACCACTATAGGTTTTATCTCAACTATAGGTTATTAACAACAACTTCCTCTTTTCCCGCAAAAGGATTTGCAGTATAATCATTATGAAAAGGTGGTGGTACCTCAAAAAACCTACACCCTTTTTAGTATATTTTTGCTTACCACTCACTTTAGTAATTTCGTTTAGCAAAACGATGAGTTTCGAAATTTTCCAACATGTTTTTCAAATCAAGAACCTCATTCTCAAGTTATGTAATCTTAGTTCGATGTTTCAAAATCTCTTAAAATTGTTGATCGTTAATTGTCATTTTGACAGACAATTCAACTTTCAAGTCATGATTACTTATAGAAAATGCTTCAATTTTCTCCCTAGATCTCATTTGAGATTCTAATGATTGTCTTTAAGTGTCCATGAGAGAAGCAATTTCTTCCACCAATAGGTCATTATGCTCTTTCAGCGATTCTAACCTAGGCTTAACACTTTCATAATCAACACAAGGCCCATTTGCAGATAATTTAACAGAAGACAAAGAAGAAGAACTAACCTCGTCAATCTTTGCCATGCATGCGAAAGAGGTTGGTTGCATGTGACACGAATCGTCAGAGTCAGATTCAGTGTCATTGTCAAATGACAACTCATTCCCACTTGTGTCTTGAAACCTTTCATTCACAACAATATTTGGGTCCAATCAGTCCCATCAGCAGTAGAAAGCAGAGCTTGTGATCCCGAACCAACAGGTTTACTGCCAGAAGGTTTATCAGCATCTTTACCCTTTTTTTCATAGAACTTCTGTCTTGGCTTCTCGGTCCATTATACTCTTTCTTTGGCTTATCACACTCTTTGGCAAAATGGTCAAATTATTGACATTTATAGAACTTTAATTTCAACTTATCAAACCCAACTCTCTTGATCAAAGATGGTAGAGCTTTACCCATCCTTTGCATGAATTTCTTAACTTTTCTCATAATCATTGCCATGTTCCACTTAAGATCCACAAGTTCCAAATTGCCTAGATCAATTTGGTCAAAATCTTCATCAGTTAGCTCCCTCGTGGCAATTTTTCTACCAACCAAATTCTCATACGAAGTCATGAAAGCACACAGAAACGCAAAATTTTGTTCAGCTTCTTTCATCTTCACGTTAGGTGGTGCAGAAAAGTGATTTGTTGTTGCAGATGTTCTAGAACCTCCAGATTTATCAGTATCCCGGATGCCATAAAGCATACATTCGGATCACTATAAGTTGAAATTCCGTCATTTGCATTCTGAGTTAGAAATGCAATGATCGGAGAAGCAGTGCTGCTTAATGGCATAATGCCTTCATAGAAGGATGGATCTTGAATTTCTTTTGACGATTTTTGGCACTTCAAATCATATTCTCTCGTTTCAACCTTTTGCATGAAATCAGAAGCAATCAAAATTCATTTTTGAAGTAGTTATTTTCTTTCAACACCATCAAGAATGTTGAATACGAACCCGATAAAGCATTCTTGACAGTATTAATCTTGTCGGATTCAGAAGGTTCCATTCTCTGTTTTTTCATATAAGAAATCAAGAGATTGAAACGAGTAAGCATTTCTTCGACAGTCTCTCCTTTTCGTAAGTTAAAGTTTATGAATTAGAACTTTAATGTTACTTTCTTGCTCTCTTCTATGTTACCCATGCTTCTCATTTTAATGTGCTGAAACAATGAAGCACAGATCTTGATACTTCCAACTTGATAAAATATGTTATTAGGTAAAGCCATAGTTGGAGTTGAATAAGCTTTGGTCTCAATATCTAACGCTTTATTTTCCTCCTGTGAGTATTGAGAGAAAGCCCTTGGAGTAAAACCCGTTGTTTCACTACCAAACATTGGAACTGTATAAACTTCATCAAGACAATGAGAACAGTCAGGATGAACAGAGCCAAGATGTGCACGAAAACGTGGTTCCCATTTGGAAAAATCACTGAATTTCATCAGTCGTGGACATTTTGAATGAGATCCATTTCTGCATTGAGGTGTAACAATTTATGCATATATACGTTCTGAGATGCCAACGCATAAAAACCAGCCATATAAATTAAAAAGTTCAAATATGGCAAAATTCCAAACTTTAGGGTTAAAACTATAATTTCAATAACGAATCAGGAACAGTAAACTTTAACGAACTGAGTGGAGTACGAGTGACAAATTGTGAATACTAACTAAACGAATCAAGTGAGATCTGAATGACGAATCAGGAACGAAATAAATGTAACGAATCAGTAACGAATCAATGATAAGTCACTAACGAATCATTGATTAATCAATATAACGAATTACTGATGAATCAATGACGAATTAAAGACGAATAAGTAACGAAACAATGACGAATCACTGAACGAATCAATAGACGAATTGATAACGAATCAGTGATGAAAGTGTAAAGAATTAGTGAACACGAAGTGACTACAGTAAGCACAAATCAGCTACAGTGAATAACGAACTAGGTTGTTATTCAGTTATAACAAACTCTCCACATGGCACGATTTAGTTAAGAATAAATAACGAATCACAGCAATCTTCAAACCTTCAAATCTTCAAACAATATCTCCAGAAATCTAGACATTTTCCGGATTCAAGTTTTACCAAAACCCAAACAAAAATCGTGTAATGCAACCTTAATTTGGCACCAATTTGGCCAAATCAAAGCTCAAATTGATCGTAATCAATCCACGAATACAACCACACTTATCACGTATACGTTAATCAACCAAACAATCACCAATTACAACATAAACAATCCCCTGTTCCGTACATTTTCATATCCAAATCAAAACCACCTCAATCAACCACAAAACCACAATCCAATCCACACAATCCTTCCTCAAACCTTACCGAATAGAATCCAATCCAAAATCAATCCATAATTATGAAATTCAAACAAAAATTCAAACAAAATTCAATAAAACTTATACTAACCAGAAGCTTAACCAATAAGCTTCAAGTACTGATTAATATCACTTAATCAAGGGCAATCTAACGATTAAATGCTTCGATACCACTTGCAAATACCTATAATCGTATTAGATCGATTAGCTTAGGATGTAGATTATGATATGTTCTTTATTATGTATAATATATAATAGTAATTGTAATAGGTGTAATATTAATAATACGTTAGTGAAGAATTGAATGAGAGAGAACTTGTGCATAGGTTCAGTATAATAATCTCAAAACTTAAATTATGAAGGCATGAACAACCCTTAAATAGAAGATGGAGGACAACTCGTTTCACATCCCGTAACGAAATGCCTCCAGTTCGTTAACTTACAAAACAAATAAGGAAATCATAACAAATGACTTTGGTTCGTTATACCCCCATTCGTCAACATTCCATGACGAATAGAAACATACATAACGAATTACAGTCCATTCGTTAAACATCCTTAACTAATGAACCTTACATATAACGAACTGGTTAATTCATTAAACATCCTTAACGAATTAGCCATTACATAACGAACTACTTAATTTTACATAAATACAATTATCATTATAATAATAATAATAAATTACAACCGATAAATTAGAAATACTCGAGATGACAAAACTGTGCACTAACACCCAGGTTCGAACCCGGGTTAGGCTATATTTTTTTTTTGTATTTCATTCTATAAACCTTTCTTTTAATTAGTTATTAGATAAATCAAATAAATATATTAAAACCAAGGTGTTCTTCGATCATTGTTTATTAAACTATGTTGAAATTGTTTGTTGCAGATGGAGCTTGCTGATTCAAATGATGATGAAATGGAAGATAATGAAGTGATGTCTTGGTCATGGATTTACAAGGAAAGGACGAACGAAAAATCACAAGATTTCTGTTCAAGTCTAATATCCGCATGTTGGTGGATTATCTTACATAATATCATATGTCCGTATCTTGGATAGATGATCTGAATCTTTGATGTGGTTTCCGTAAAAATTTTATTCATCATAATAATTATAGATTCATCTAAGGTCAACAGACTGGATCTTCAGATGCCTGGGTGCTGCAAAACATCCATGGGTAATTTGATAGATCCAAATTTTCAACTTAATATGACTGAGGTTTAGTATATCTAAAAAGTTTATTGGAAGAGAGTTTTTTGGGATTAATTGTAGACCTAGCAATATCCAAGGGGGGGTTTGTTTGAGCATTTTTGTCTAACGCATTAAAACCGATAAATTAGAAATACTCGAGATGACAAAACCGTGCATTAACACCCAGGTTCGAACCCGGGTTAGGCTATATTTTTTTTTGGTATTTCATTCTTTAAACCTTTCTTTTAATTAGTTATTAGTTAAATCAAATAAATATATTAAAACCAAGGTGTTCTTCGAACATTGTTTATTAAACTATGTTGAAATTGTTTATTGCAGATGGAGCTTGCTGATTCAAATGATGATGAAATGGAAGATAATGAAGTGATGTCTTGGTCATGGATTTACAACGAAAGGACGAACGAAAAATCACAAGATTTCTGTTCAAGTCTAATATCCGCATGTTGGTGGATTATCTTACATAATATCATATGCCCGTATCTTGGATAGATGATCTGAATCTTTGATGGTGTTTCCGTACAAATTTTATTCATAATCATTATTATAGATTCATCAGAGGTCAACAGACTGGATCTTCAGATGCCTGGGGTGCTGCAAAACATCCATGGGTTATTTGATAGATCCAAATTTTCAAGTTAATATGACTGAGGTTTAGTATATCTACAAAGTTTATCGGAAGAGAGTTTTTGGGATTAATTGAAGACCTAGCAATATCCAAGGGGGAGTTTGTTTGAGCATTTTTGTCTAATGCGTTACAACCGATAAATTAGAAATAATCGAGATGACAAAACCGTGAACTAACACCCATGTTCGAACCCGGGTTAGGCTATATTTTTTTTTTGTATTCCATTCATTAAACCTTTCTTTTAATTAGTTATTAGATAAATCAAATAAATATATTAAAATCAAGTTGTTCTTTGATCATTGTTTATTAAACTATGTTGAAATTGTTTGTTGCAGATGGAGCTTGTTGATTCAAATGATGATGAAATGGAAGATAATGAAGTGATGTCTTGGTCATGGATTTACAACGAAAGGACGAACGAAAAATCACAAGATTTCTGTTCAAGTCTAATATCCGCATGTTGGTGGATTATCTTACATAATATCATATGTCCGTATCTTGGATAGATGATCTGAACCTTTGATGGTGTTTCCGTAAAAATTTTATTCATCATCATTATTATAGATTCATCTGAGGTCAGCAGACTGGATCTTCAGATGCCTGGGGTGCTAAAAAACATCCATGGGTAATTTGATAGATCCAAATTTTCAAGTTAATATGACTGAGGTTTAGTATATCTACAAAGTTTATCGGAAGAGAGTTTTTGGGATTAATTGAAGACCTAGCAGTATCCAAGGGGGAGTTTGTTTGAGCATTTTTGTCTAATGCAAGGTCTAGTGGGCTTATAATGTCTTTATGTGTTTGTTAGGGGCTAAGTTGTCAATATTAGAAATATTTAAAGTGAACCATATAAGTCTTGTAGAGTATAAGCTTATACGTACGTAAAAGCTTATACGGCGAACACAACTTATACATTTTCATTGTTCGGCTAAATATATGGCTTTCATGTTTAGATCTTTATCAGTTTTGACAGCTATTTAGTTTTGTTCTCGTATTGTTATATCAATATATTGAATGTTATGAGTGATTGTGTTGTGACTACTTTATGCTATATTTCCGCTATATAGTATCGTATAGTAAATATAAACGAATCGATCCTAATCATTACGAGTTAACGTACATAATTTTTAGCATGATCAGGATCATCTAACTACAAATATTTGTTCATTTCCTATTCATTTTGTCCAAATAACGAAACTCCGAGATTTAATATCATTATTTATACGAGTCACAAACTTGTCATGTATAATAAAGAAATAATCCAAAATATATTAACTTTATTACATATATATAACATTTCAAAAGTTCAAGGTTCAAATTGTAATTATGCATTTTACTTTCTGTTTTAAAGTTGATTAAAACTTGAAGGCAAGAATTGAAATTTTAATTCAAATTATAATATTATATTCCCTTTCTCCCCCATAGCTTTTTCTGGCCAATTTCCTCCGGCGGCGACGAGCCAGAACCGGCGACCTCAAACCCTCACTAACATGCGTTTAAACTAAATTAAAAACCCGTAAACTTGTTAGAACCTAACGGCAAACCTTAATGATAGATTAATAACGTATTTTCATCATCCAAAACACGTAATAAACCTCGAAACTGCCGGATAATATTTAAAAACCCATTATCGGTCATTTAATGATGTAAGCTCCAATTGAATCTATAAAGAGGGACCTAATCATCATCTAAACTCGTCCTTATCATCAAACTAATCTACCATGCTCTCTTTAACCCATTATTGATCTTCAAATTTCGGTTCCGGCCACACCTTCGTTCACCATCCATCCTTAACATACCCAGGTAATTAATATATGGTTTCCTTTAGTTTATAGCCATAAATCAAAATCCCAAACTCAATTTTAACAAACGAATGTATTAACGTATTTAAATTCTATGGTTTTTTATTAAAGAAGATGAAAATGTGTGGTATAATATATATATATGTGTGTGTGTGTGTATTTGTTTCTTGTAGCTTAACAAATTAGCATTCGTGTATAGTGGTTAGTTCATGTTAGTATAGGCCAAAGGACCCGGGATCAGGCCATTTTTTTTGTAATTCATTCTTTAAACCTTTCTTTTAATTAGTTATTAGATAAATCAAATAAATATATTAAATATCAAGGTGTTCTTCAGTTATTGTTTATTAAACTGTGTAGAAATTGTTTGTTGTAGATGGAGCTTGCTGATCCAAATGACGATGAAATGGAGGTTAATGAAGTGATGTCTTGGTCATGGATTTACAAGGAAAGGACGAACGAAAAATCACAAGATTTAAGATCAAGTCTAATATTCGCATGTTGGTGGATTATCTTACATAATATCATATGTCCGTATCTTGGATAAATGATCTGAATCTTTGATGGGGTTTCCGTGAAAAAAAATTTCACCATCATTATTATAGATTCATCTAAGGTCAATAGACTGGATCTTCAGATGCCTGGGGTGCTGCAAAACATCCATGGGTAATTTGATAGTTCCAAATTTTCAAGTTAATATGACTGAGGTTTAGTATATCTACAAAGTTTATCGGAAGAGAGTTTTTGGGATTAATTGAAGACCTAGCCATATCCAAGGGGGAGTTTTTTGAGCATTTTTTTCTAATGCAAGGTCTAGTGGGCGTATAATGTCTCTATTTGTTTGTTAGGGGCTAAATTGTCAATATTAGAAAGATTTAAAGTGAACCATATAAGTCATGTAGCGCATAAGCTTATACGCACGTATAAACTCATACTGCGAATACCACTTATACGTTTCACTGTTCGGCTATATATAGGACATTCATGTTTAAATCTTTATCAGTTTTGTACTCGTATTGTTATATCAATATATTGAATGTTATGAGTGATTGTGTTGCGACTGCTTTATGATATATTTCTGCTATATCGTATCATATAGTAAATATAAACGAAACGGTCCTAATCATTATGAGTTAACGTAAATGATGTTTAGCATGATCAGGATCATGTTACTACAATTTTTTTTCATTTCCTATTAATTTTGTCCAATAACAAAACTCCGAGATTTAATATCATTATTTGAACCAGTCACAAACTAGCCGGTCATAATTCAGAAATAACCCAAAACATATTAACTTTATTACATATATATTATATTTCAAAAGTTTAAGGTTCAAATTGTAATTATGCATTTTACTTTATGTTTTTAAGTTGATTGAAACTTTAAGGGCCAGAATTGAAACTTTAATTCAAATTATAATATTATATTAAACCCAGCCCCCACCCTTTCTCCCTAACGTTTTTTTCTAGCCAGTGTCCTCCGGCGACCTCAAACCCTCACTAACATGCGTTTTAACTAAATTAAAAACCCGTAAACTCGTTAGAACCTAACGGCAAACCTTAATCATAGATTAATAACGTATTTTCATTATCCAAAACAAGTAATCAACCCCAAATCCGCCGGATAATATTTAAAAAGCCATTATCGGTCATTTAACCATATAAGCTACAATTGAATCTATAAATAGGCACCTAATCATCATCTAAACTCGTCCAGATCATCAAACTAATCTAGCATACTCTCTGTAACCCATAATTGATCTTCAAAGTTCGATTCGGGCCACACCGTCGTTCACCATCAATCCTTAACATACCCAGGTAATTAATATATGTTTTCGTTTGGTTTATAGCTGTAAATCAAAATCCCAAACTCAACTTTAACAAGAGAATGTATTAACATATTTAAATTCTAAGGTTTTTGATTGAATAAGACTGTAATTCCGACGAAACCCGGTATACCCTAACCGGTAGATAATAATTACGTCATATTTAATGTCGGGTACATGAGTTACCAGAGTAATTATACGAGAATACATGGTTCACTGTATTGATTGTACGTGAATATATAATTCATCGTATTGAATATGCGATCAATCGATCGATAGTTATTGAAACCCGAACGAATCTAGGGTTCAATTATAGACGAGATATATGATATGTAGTGATTTTACGAAGCATTAATGCTTCGGGATAAGTAAAGTACGGCACAGAAAAAGAATTTCGATTTAATGTACGTCGGTACGTTAAACGAAACCTTTAATACCAAACCGAGCAAGAGACGATCGATCAAGCCGAAAAATATGCGCAATAATTAATAATATGATGTTTTAAGTCAATAAATTTCATGGTTTAAGTTTTTAAAGTTTTTAAATCGGTTTTACATAAATTTCATTTTTAAGCCGAAAAACGACCATTTTAACCTCGTTTTAAGCCGAATTAGACATTTAACCGAAAAACGAACTGAACCAGATTATCCAAAACATTATCCGGATTTCGAGAATCCAAATGAGTGGCCAACAATGGAGAAGTGGGTCCCACCCCACCTCTCCCCTTAACCGATCGGACCACCACCCCCCACAAACCCCATTTCATTTGTTTTTTACAACAAACATATCCAAGTTATTCAAATCCTCTCCACAAGATCAACTAAAACCCGAGAGTTTTTAGCAAGAAAACAAGGTAATGATCGGGTTATATACGTTTCCATCTTCGTTTCTTGAGTTTATTTGCAAGAAAATGAGGTTTCAAAGATGAAAACCGATTCTTGCATGATCAAGTGATGTATACGGGTTATACAAGGGATCTTGGTCCAAGAAAGGAGTTAAACGGACCAAAAACGGATTTTTTACGGTTAAATCTTTGTTTTGAATCATAACCGAAACTATAGTGTAAGAGGCTTGATCGTGAGTGTAACTTGCTTGGTATTGTGGTATGTTGGTTGTAGGTTCTGTATTTAGTGGTATATAAGGCGGAAAGACGAGTTTGTAGCTTGTAGTGGCGGAAAACGAAAGGTATATTCGGTTTTGTTCGGTTTTGGAGTTTTTGGACAGATTGTGGTGTGTTTAGAGTTGGGTCATGAAATTTTACAGGGATGTTCTATATATGAAAATAAGAGATCTGTGAATTTTTGGTAATTTTTGGATAAAGGATGAATATTTGGTGAATTTAATGCTCGGTTTTGGCTAAAAATGGTGAAAAATAGTTAAACATCATGAAAAATTCTGGAAAATTGCAGATAAGCTTTTTATATCATGTATAAGTCACACACAAAATTTGAGGTCAGTTGGAGAATTCTATGTAGGCTTTTCGGTTAAACGAGTTCTAGGGTTTTCTAGCTCGGTTTTAGTGAAAATGGCATGTAAAAGAAGATTTTGGTTCTGGAAAAATTACAGGGGACTATGTGGATGGCAGGGGACATCCAGGAAAAATTTGTGATTTTTCTAAGATCGGTTGGTATTTACGACATATTTAGTGTTTAAATGGTGTTTAAAAATAGATAAATAAATTTTGAATATAAAAATTAATTCTGGAAATATTTCTATAAATTTTCCCACTGTCAAAATGTTATTTGTGCAAAATTTCAAGATCCGAGGTTAAACGGATAATTATTTGTGCTAATATTCAAACTTTTAAAGTTAAAACGCGTAGACCGGTGAAGTTCGCTTAAGCGAGCTGACTGGTGTATAAAAACCCTAAAAATGAACTATTTTCATATAATTGAGTAAAACAAGTAAAAATGAATCATCCGAAAATAATTCGGATGATTTGGGTATTTTTAACTTATTTAACAGTTTCCGGTGCACTAAAGACGGAAACGGGTCCCGCGGCCAATCGGGGCGTCTAAACCGAGCTCCAATTTCACAACTTTACTTAAACTATCAGTCAACGACTATTTTCGGGTCGTGTGTGACCAAACTCATTTTTGAAACATAAAAACGGGTAACCGTGCTAGGCACGCAAAACGGGGAAAACAAGCTATTAGAAAATTTGACTGTTGAACTCTAAACGACATCACAATCTGAGTCCGGAGAAGTGTTTCTGGGTTAACCTTGCCCCCAGAACGGGTACAGTGCTGGGTTAACAGTGTCCCCAGATGTACCGGTTAACTTGGTTAAAGTTATATTAATAATGAGTGTATAGTAACGATCGTAGGGATCATATTACAGATTGGACGTGTTAACTGATAATGATTGTTGTTACCTGCTTGCATGTGCTAAGGTGAGTTTCACGAGCCCCTTTTTCTGAACTGTTTTCGAATATTTTCTCGGGGCGGAAGCATGTTTTTTCTGAAATGTTTAAGTACATACTGAACGCATGGATTTGCGTGGATTTATATATATTTTATTGTACGGGAATCGTACGGAAATGTACTAAGATGGTAATTGTCTGAGTTGCTAACATTCTAAGGCCCCGGAACACGAGTGATTAACTGAAAGCCGGTAGAGTGTGGATAGTACTATTGGTCTGATAAACCCAACTGGTCCGGCATGGATTTGCTGATGTTTCCCAGCCAGTTGCACATATCTATTTTGTTGTTATTTATTTTGCTATGTAATGTTAGACATAGCGGTTTGGGGCAGTTCCGTGGGCGGGGAATATGCCACGGGCCCGTGGGCGGGGGATATGCCACGGGGGTTGTGTGTGATAGTCAGAGGTTTCACTTGTGGGCTCAGCATAATTACATCGTAATTCTGGGTTAACATTGTCCCCGGAATGAGTACGGTACTGGGTTAACAGTGTCCCCAGTTAATATTATATTTTGATATGGATTTATCATGGTTTACTCAAATTGTGAAACTCACCAACTATTCGTAGTTGACCCGTTTTCTCACATGCTTTTCAGGTACAACTAAGATGAAGTGATTGCTTACGTGCTAAGTGCTTGATGTGTGTAAGATTTGCGTGCGGGATGTTAGGATACATTATAATAAATAGAATTATGTAACGTATTGTATGATGTGTGTATCACCTAGACGGTAATGAAATACGAGATAATGTAATTTTGAAGTATATTAATGCATTCAGTTTTCTTTATAAACAATGTGGTTGATATCAAAGGTGTCTGTCGCATCCCGTTTACGTTTCCGCTGCGGTTGCGGGGTGTTACAAAGACGAAAATGTATAGTATAACACACACACACACATATATATACATATATATATATATATATATTAACAAATTATCATTCGTGTATAGTGGTTAGTTCATGTTAGTATTGGCCAAAGGACCCGTGTTCGAACCCGGGTCAGGCCATATTGTTTGTTTTGGTATTTCATTCTTTAAACCTTTATTTTAATTAGTTATTAGAAAATTTAATAAATATATTAAAAATCATAATAAATTAAATATTATCATTTTAAGTTAAACAAAATTATACAAATTATAGTTTATCATTTTTCACCTAAAACCAACCTTTGTTTGATGGAGGCCCAAGTTAAACAAAAGTTCATGAAATCCGCTTAATATTTGATGGAGGCCCAAGTATTGAAGAGTGTGCCATGTTATATTCGGAGGCCATGATCGTGCTTCCAAAGGTGGCACACGAAAACGAGCATAACTTGGCCTATGAAGCTTTGTTTCGAGCCCACGACCAGTCAAATCGATGCTTGAGGCGAGGAGCACGTTGTGACAAATGGCCTATGGCCGTTTTTCCCCTATCCGAATCCCAAAAACGCATCCAAAATAAAGTTATGGGCATTTTTATGTTTTTTCGTCAGTTTTTACATTTTTATCTATGGGTTTGGGTTTGGGCCATGCCCTATTTTGGGCCCATTTCGATTGGAAGGTCTATTTATATGATGTTTATGAAATGTGAAAGGACAGACTTAAATTTTAATAATAAAGAATTTTCTTTTAATTTTCCTTGACCTTTGGGTGGGATTTGGGAGTTTTGGGAAGTTCTTCACGGGTATTCTTAGAATCAACGTGATTTGATATTCGTTATCGTTTTACCGCTGCATCAATATTATATTATTACATATCATTTTGTTACATTTACAATATATTTAAATAATCTTTTCCGAGATTAAAACTTGATCGATAAAATCCATATTCCTCAAATATTTTAAATATCGTTTTAGTTATAAACTAACAGGTAAACAATATTAAATTGTTAAAAATCCGTTAAAGCCTAAAGTAATCTTTTAATCTAAAATGCCATAAAATAATAAAGGATATTAAAATAAAACATACTCCTTAAAACAAGAATATTTAAATTTTCATACTCGCTAAATAAGTTTATATCTTTCAACTCTTATTAAATAAATTATATACTCTTCAACATAGTAGCTATTTATTAAATCCGTTAACAAAAAATCTTTAAGAAACCCATTAAAACTTAAAATAATATATATTGCCTTAAGATATTAAAATACATATTAACATAGTGCAACATATCTAAAACCAAAGTCAATTAAATCCCGGTAGCTAGTCTTGATTTTCTTAATATTTTCATTTATGGTTCTTAACATTTGACCGTTTTGGTTTTCCTTAAACTCACCTTAGGCTTTTTTACAAGTTTTCTCCTATCTCAAAGGGGAGTTTCTCACACCCCTTTTTATGCTTTTACTTTTGGGGGTAGCAAACATATCCTAGCAAAATACTTAGTTTTACTTTGCTTCGAATATTCAAACTACAACCTATACTATATTAAAATACATATACGAAGGACAAAATAGTAATTTCATCAAAACTCTTAAAAAGAAAGTTTTACAACCCATGTCACATAAGTTGCAATCTATGAAGCATACTAACTCTAACCCTGACGTTTGACTTCATGCTATGCTATTCAGATCTCATTTTAGGTTTCAAATTTTGAATTCCTTCTTCATTAACATCTCAGTCCAAATCTACCGCCTATTTCTTTCTCTCCATCTCAGCTGATGAAGGACGAGAATCATCTACAATCCTCAAAAGGGTTTTCCCTAATCGGCTCAATTTTCTGCTTCCAATGGCTTGCAGATTCTGGTTGTCATTGAAGGTAATATCAGTTCTCTCGATCTATTTTGCTCAACCCACACAATCCAATGCACGATCACAGATTTGCATCATAGTTTCTAACTTGAACGAATCCATAATCTTGGAAATGATATACCCTTCGTAAGTGTTATTGTTTGCTTAATTAGGGTCAATGTTTATTGCACATTACCTGTTAATGAAAATGCCATTTGAAGTTTGTTTATAACTGGTTTCAATGTAATCTACAATTATGTAATTTATATCACTTATATTTGCAACTGCTAATATTACGTTTTCTAATGCTCTCAAACCGAACATAAGACCCAAAAATTCGGTTTTTTTTAAGGTTATAAAAAACTATTCAGTTTCCTTTTTTATTTTTTTTTTGGTTTTTGCAATGGGTTTGGTTTTGGTTTTATTTGGTTCTACCATTTGGACTTCAAACTTATGGGCTTCCAAATTAATGAATTTAGACATGAAACTTTGGACTTAACTTTTTTGCTAATTAATTAGTTTATACTTTACGCATTAGGACCCAAAAATTAGGGGCTACAACGTTTATTAGTTTATAAGTATTCGAAGTCGGTTTTTCTGTTATGGTCCAGTTTTGGTTTGATAGTAAAAAAATAAACGAACATATATGAAAAAACATGTACGGACGTAAATGAGCGAACAAAAAATGTATTTATGTAGGCAACCTTTCATATCCCATGTGAGACGCCACAATATTTATTGTATCTTCACTCCGGCAGGAGACTCTCTATATGCCTATGCCTGACGAGTAACATAGTCTACCATAATTAAACCAATGATCGGTTTCAATTGTCCCCATTCAATTGAACAGGCGTGTAGCTAACTCCTCATCGTTCAATTCTTTTGCTTCAAACGGCCTCAATCGACCACCACTGAAGCCGCGTGAAACCACCAAAACACGCCATGGCCTGCCTCCACAGAATAAGAACACATACAGGTATTTTATCCTAACCTTTTAGGGCTGATTTGAGTTTTTAATTTGAAAAAAATTGGTCTACTTATGTTCTTAATTCACAGGTTTTCTCAATATCGCCGTTACCAAACAACGGTTTTGCTATGCACCATCAACAATCAATTTTAATTCATATGGTAAACACCTTTATTCAAAGGTTACATTTCCACTCTCGCCCCTCGTCATCTTAAAGGTTAGTGCCTTAAATGATCTTTTAAAATCAATTAAATGGTGTTTTGGTAAATGATAACTAAAGGGTATTTCTTGCTATTCATTTTTACCTGGGTTTGCTATAGGTGCTTATAAGTGATCATGCTTTAATTACTCCTGAAAGTCATGGTTTTAGCCCATTTCTGGATTGGTAAGTTTAGCGTCTCAAGGTTAACTTCTTTTTTCGATTTCTTTTTTTTTATTGATTTGGTGATGGGTTATTTGTAAGGTTGTGGTTTTTATCAATTTGATAGGAGCAACACATCAGGGGCGTGTTTCGCTTCGCTATCGATGGGTGCACATTTTGTTATGTATTTACCAAAGATGCATTGTGAATTTGTGTTTATTTTAGGAATTAATAATTTGGCTCATGTTTCATCTTAATCCAATTGAATGGTATTGAAAGCTGTAATTAGGTCAACGATTGCAATCAAGCGATTGAATGATCAGTTTAAAAATTGAACGGGCTCTTCAACTTCCAATTGAATGATCGGTTTCAACTCAGTCTCTTAAATATATTCCAATGGCTATTTAGTTATCCCATCCCACAAGATTATGGCAGAAACCTTGCAACACATATTACACTCATTTAACAAATCTATTTAATTTTTGTCCAGGTATGTGTATTATTCTCGATTTTTTGTTATCATATGTTGTAGGCACCATGATCCCCTTTAACTTTTAGTAGGTATGTGTTTTATATATTCCCAGTTTTATTGACTACAGTTGTTTGGTTATTATGAGTTGGTTGCTTTGTTCTGTTGTTGATATCCGGTTGGCAGATTTAGGTATATGATTCATATTTACCATATCAAGAAATCAAGTCATAGGATTTGAATTAACTAATTGGTCTTTTTTGTTAGTTATGCTCTTAAAAGAAAAGTCATATAATGTCCCTGATGTGCAGGATGTTATCTTGGTAAAAAGTTAAACTGTAAGTTTTTTGTATCTTTTAATCAGTTATTTTTATATGATATCTTGAGCACCTTAACTTATATATAATATAGGTTCCCCGGAATTGATACAAATAAAATTCAAGCTATTGGCATTGCAAATATATATGATTCATATTTACCGTTAAAATTATTTGGGCATGCTTTCATTTTGCAGCTAGGTGAGCCTCCGGGACGTTTTAATTTGGGTGGGCCCATGTGCAATATGGACAACAATCATCCGAAAAATCGATGAACGTTGGTATACCTGCACGTTGAATGATATACCTGAGTATGGCAAAAGGCATCGGCTTCCCAAGGTTTTTTCTAATATTTCGACAATAAATTTTGAATTTGTAATGCTCATTTTAATATGTTATGGGAAAAGGCTTTGTGGCAAATGGCTGGATGATTTGAGCGAGGTTTGGCGGTTGGACGTGTGAACAAGAAACCAAAGGTTAGGGCATGGGCAATAGCATGTGAACTTGATCAGTGGGGTCGTGCAATTGCTGCCATTAGTTATTATGATTTCCAATAAATAATGTTTGTTTTAGGTGTTTTAAAAGATTAATGAAAGTATTGTTGACATGATTTTTTTTTAAAGGACTTGTGAATGTTGTGTCATGTCTCTTTGAGGCAAAACTCTATTTTTGAATCAGATTACTTTTGATCAGTTTTTTTTTTAAGTTTTTTTTTAAATAGCATTTATTGATGGTTATTGGTTATATATTGTGATTTTAATTCCGGTTTGGCTACCGGTTTACACCCGCCGCGAAGCGCGGGCTCTCTGCTAGTTCACTATAATGGACTTAGGTGTTTACTTGCTTACTTGCTCAAAGATTACGTGCTCATTGTATCAATAAGTATCATCATAAGCCTCCATTTGCACTTAGGACCTTGTTGTTATGACTGGATATGGGACCCCCGATCTGAGTACATTGGTTATTTCCAATTGAAAAAGGAATTGCTTCGTTATTACTACACTAAGTTTCATGGAATTGTATAATTTTTATGTATTTATATCAAACTTGTGTGAACTCACCAACTATTAATTATTTGACTTTATTTTATATGTATGCTCCAGGTACACTTATTAGAGTATGAAATGACAAAGATACTAGAAATATAGGAAATTTAAACAATTGGTCAAGTTGTTTCACTATTTTTACTTTTCATGTATCTCTATACTTTCAAACTTGTGTATTTGAATAATAAATCAACTAATGATAATATTGTCACATAATAGTGTCACATGTATTTTGAGCAATATGTACGTCACAATCTGGCGTTTCCACTTTAGCCGCGACGTTAAAGAATAGGAATTGGTTCTTCAAAGACTGTTTCAAATGTTTCATCAGTTTCATAACCATCTTCTTCATTAAACCAATTATCTATAACTATACTCAAACATGTTTGTAAAACGGGTTCTTCTCTCTTCTAAATGACTCTAGGATTTTCATCCTTCATATTCCATGAAAATCCCCTAGGTTCATAAACATGTTTCAGTAAAAACTTCTCATCACCATTAAGGCTTTAGAGACTTTCTTCCTGTAAGGTCCCATAATTGGATGTTTCCTTGAAATAGACTTAATTGATGCTTCAGAACATGTCACACTTGCAGTGTCCTTTTTAGATGATTATTCTGTGGTTTCCATGATAGTTATTATTTCTAACACATTGTTTCTCATGTCAACATTTGAATCATCAATGTCTTTCTCTTTTCTTAAATATTTTTCTTACTTTTTCTTGTAAATACCTAAGTCTTGTCCATATTTGAAGTCACAAATGACATATGGTTTTTTATTCTTATTGCAACAAAAATAAGTTTGATAACCATAAGCATCACAAATTTTTCACCAACTCTTCCCAATGAACCAATATCCTCATAATGTTTCCCTTTCTTAAATCTCTCACTTGGTTTAGGGGGATTTATTCCCAATGACTTTTGTGCAAAAATACACTTATCATAGTCCACCTGGATTGGTCCACCAACATCATACATTTGATCATTTTTGGCTTTGACGTATGTTATTTCTGGTAGTCTTTGATTAGGACTAGGTGATCTTTCTTGTCTGGTAGGACTTGATATTCTTCTTGGAACACACTCACTGTCACCAATGCTAAAGAGTTCAAGACTAGAGAACACTGGGTAAAATGGTAGAAAGTTATCAGCACTCATTGTTGATTCTTCATTTCTGTTTATTGTTTCCAATGACTTTTCTTTTTTCACGCTCTTATCTTGTGACTTCTTGTATTTCCCATTGAGCTTTAGACTCTTGTATACAATTATGTTTTCTTTCATTTGCTGATTTTTGGAGCCACCGAAAATTTCAAAAACCTGATGATCTTTCTTTATCTTCTCATGGTGCTTCTTAATTTTTGGTGTAATCTCTTACAGTTCTAGCACTTTCTTTGTTGAGCTTTTCTTCATTGTTCTTTTCACATTCTTTTCATCTCTCTTACAGCTGCAACAACTAAAACTTTTGTTGCTTTGGCTGCTTGATTTTCTTTTGATTGAGTTATTTGAATCACTTTCATTGTCAATCAAAGAGTTTTCACTTTGCTCAACAGGTTTTCTATCACTAGAATCAGCTTCTGCAATCACATATTCACCTTATATATTCACTTTTACTTCTCATAATTGTTCATAAAATATTCTTTTTCTTTGAAAACCGACTTCAACTAGCTAAGATAAGCCTCTATATGTTCTTTGTCTATTTTCATAGTATAATTGTCAATAAAAGGTGGAGGAACAACTTTATACTTGTCTTCTGGCTTGATTTTCTCAAACTTTCCACAAATGTTTCAATTAGTAACCAAGTTCTTCATAAAATCTACTTCAACTTGTAGTTGAGTGCTTTTCAACTTCTCCTCCCCAAACATATTCTTCAGTCCTTTAGTCTCAACATTAATCTGGACCGAGTTTTGTAGCTTTCAGTACGGTCCTCTTCAAGACTTTTGATCTGTCTCCCTTAAGTTATCTTACTGGACTCATACACATTTATGATTGCATCATTTCTATTGTTTCCAGATTGCCATATACCCACATCCTTTTTCAAATTTTCAATAGTTATAAGTAAATCATAGATTAAGTGTTCAGATATTACCTAAGAATTTAAGGATTCTCCAGTTTCATTGATATTTACCATAAAAGCCACATTTTCCTTTTAAATCTCCTCAACATGATTGCTCCAATCAAAGTTTTCATGTTGTGGTTCCAATGCAACAACCACATTTCCTTGGTTTCTCACTTGATTGTTTGCATCTTGCATTCCACCTTGATTATTTCTATTCTGATTTGTAGGGGCTTGGTTTGAGTTGTTGTTTATAGTTGGCTGATGTTGTTAAAGGATTATTTGTTGGTTTTGGGGAAAATTGCCTTGGAGTTATCGTTGTTGAGGATATTCGTTTTGGTTTTGGTTCTTAAATAGATTTCTCTGTTGATTGTGGTATGATTGGTTTTGAGGTTGGTAGTACCGTTTTTGATTTGTATGGTTTTGAAGTTGTTTTGGCAAGGTGACCATGTTCTTGACAGTTATAAAAACTTGCTTTGGATTTTTCAAATCCAATTCTTTCGTTTAGTCCTGAAAATGAGGTTCTTCTAGTTCTGTTGAACAACCTTTTGCTTCTTAAAGCTAACATAGCTACCTGCCACTTCAAATCCATATATTCAAGGTCACATGCATCTATTTGTTCCAAGTCTTCTTGTATAACACTTGTGTGGATAAGGTTCTTGGTGTCACACCCCAACATAAGACGGAAATGCCGGGGCATGAGCTAATTGCACACAGCTCTCGAGGTACTTCCATGCAATTAATATGACAATATCTAATTAATTTATTTAATAAGAAACAACATTTGAGTACATCTGTTATAAAGAAATTACAAAACAAGATCATATAACTATTGAAAAAGTTTTAATCCTAATGGTCTCTGCTACGTGTTCTCCACCTTGATAAAGAATCCAATAGTAACCTACAAATGCGTATAAAATATATAAGTTTGTCAACAACACATGTTGAGTGAGTAGATCACAAGTTTGAGAATACAAACATAATGAGTTATAATAATGAGTACAATAATATATAATCAACAGCAAAACCGTTATCTGTGAGTATAAATAATAAAAGCAAATGAGCAAGTAATAAGTGTGGGTAAAACCATTGTAATGCGGCGGACGTTGGCTACTACGACTGTCGTATGATCATACTATTCTGTGATTATGATGGACCTCAGAAATGCGGTAAATAAAGCAAGTAAGAAAATAAAAATGTAGCATATAAGCATTTAACTGATACACACAGAAAGATCATAGTTTGCTATTGATAAAAGGCGTTTAACTGATACACACGCGTGAGTCCCCAAGAACGTTAAAAAACAATAAAAGAGGGGAATGATTACTCACCTTATCAAATGAGCAAAAGAAGATAAAAAAAGATAATGTAGATCAAGATCTGACGAGATAGCCTTGTAAAGAATGAGTGCGAAAAATAAATATAACGAACTAACGGTTTGTAAGAGAGTTTGAAATTATAAAAAATACATTACTTAGATATATTTATTATTTTATGATCTTTTATAAATATATTTTAATGAATATATTTAATATTATAAACTTTTATGTAAAGATAAATGCTTATAATATATATGCATAAAAGTATATTTTAAATATATAAAATAAATATTTATGATATTAAAGTTAGTTTAATCATGTAAATATATATATAACAAATTTTATTTCTATAAATCTTAAATAGCTAAATTTAAGCAAGTTTTATTATATTTATATATATACACATATATATAAATGTATACATCATATATATACACACACATACATATATATAAAGTTTTCAAAAAAGATATGGAAAAACATATGTATTCTTGTAAGTTTTTAATAAACTATAATTTATTTATCATCTATAACAATATTAATTAATTAATTAAATAAAACCAAAAACTTTTTCATTTTTTAAAACCTTATTATACATTCACACACACACAAATATATATATATATACACACACATATATATGGTTTTAGCAATGATTCAGAAAAACGGCTAGTTTATATGTCGGTCTTTGATAAAAATATACAAAAATATTGATTATGATTGATTTTTTCTATAATATTTATTATATTAATTAATGATTTAAATGATTAGATATATTAATATTTACCTTAAATGATTTAATACAAAAAAAAAAACAAAATAAAACGAAAACTACCTTGGCCAGGACTCGAACCCACGCCAGTGGTTGGCGCAAAGGGAACAAACACACACACCAAGCCAACTGACATGGGTGTGTCAGTTGGTAAGAATCAGAAACAAATTAATATGAACAGACAGACAAACACACCAGTTCATACAATGAACCCTAACAAGATCAATCGACCAAATAGTTAATCGATTGGCCGATTAACTTTGGGGCTATTGTAGGGTACATTAAGGTGATCCTATAGATACAATTAATTACCTAGTATGATGATTTATCGAGGGTTAATTTTGATCAACGTGAGCCGGAAATAACTATGTTACAAACTTTTCTCAATAGGCAACGACAAGATAAATGGTTATGGGGCTTTGATTCAAGATGCGTATAAGAACGTGCAGGCCTGAATAATTTTATTATATTGGTCTCTAGATGGCTAATGTCCTTTATACCTAATGACGGGTTAATAGATTGGGAAATTCGTATCGCATTGATTGTAATTTCCTAATTGGAAATATTGGTAGGCCGAAATAGGAACGATTAACATAACCATTGATTTAATTTCCAATTAAGAGACGAGAATTGTGGTGCAAGATATGATCTGGGTAAAATGGGTTGCGGGTTTTGTAAGGCCCCGGTCCCGGTTCCTCACATTAGCGTTGGATTTACTCATAAACACAGTTCTAAATATCAGAGTTAAATTAATCTTTCGTGGAATAAATAAAACTTCAAACATTCATTACAAAATATTCATAACTTGTCTTCAAAAAATAATTTAAAATATCTTATTTAAACATTATGAAAAATCGTTATATGCCAGCCTCTTGAATTCATTCCATGTGTCTCCCTCAAGCTAGTTGCCTCAATCTATTTACCTGCGTGCATACTAAAAGTCAGCTATGTTAAGTGAGTTCTAGTTAATCAGGCAACATACAATACATTCACATGCTTACACATATATGTATCCGAAGATACATTTAACATACTTGGCTTGTTACCTTTCTTACATACTTTCATTCCTTCTTTCGTACATACATTCATATATATTATTAGAGTATTTTGCCCTATAACATTCACAGATATTATTAGGGTATGTTCCCTACATTCGCGGTTATTATTATGGTATGTTCCCTTCATTCGCAGATATTATTAGGGCCTGTTCCCTTCATTCGCAAATATTATTTGGGTAAGTTCCTTTAATTCGCAGATTTTATTAGGGTATGTTCCCTACATTCGTACATTCATACATATTATGCTTAATCATTCATACATACTTTATACAAATTTACATATTCTAACACTTACCTTCCTTGACGATACGTGCAATACCGAAGATCGTTCACGTACCGATTAGCATTCGTTCATAACTTCGATAACTATCACACATATCATATATAGCATCCAATTACCACTTAAGGTAAGTGTATTAACTATTCACATCGAGTATGCCCATAGCCCCAAAAACATAACAAGGAAATGAGGCTAGAAACTCACCTGTAAACGGTTCCTTTCTGAATTTACTGTTATGCCCATCTTGAGCTGCGCACGGCTAACTGTGTATTAATCATTGTATCAATTAACTACTTCTAGCTATACCATACTTCTAAGTTATTGTAACCCCTAGCTACGGGGGTCCGGGGGCAACACCCCTGGTAGCAGGATTCTAGGAGAGGCAGCCCCTAGCGCGGTCCAAGGGGCAGAGCCCCTGGCTGGGGTTAAGCTGAACTTGGTTCTCAAATCTTCATATTGGAAAAGTTTTTTTAAGCAACAAGTCTTTACTAAAAACCTCATCATCAAACCAAAGTCCAATTATTTAATCTATTCAAATCTTCATTTTAAACGTTACCTTTCATTATTAATTATTTCATATTTCATACAAGTCTGTGTCAAACGTTTACGTACATATATGCTGTTTATCGTTCGTTTATTTAAAAAACCATTAATTCAAGTTTATAAGTCTATTATGGGCGTATAAGCTACTATGTCTTATAAGTCTACCCTTAGCGTATAAGCCACACATAAAAATTACATACATATACGACACCTATGAATACATACACGCTACCATACATATATGAAATATGCATACATACACGATACTGATGGTGTCCTGTGTGTGGTAGTAAAATTATAAAGGATTGGATTTTCAGCTTTTGCACAAGATCGTGTTTTAAATTTATAAAAGTAATTTCTACTAAAACTAAACAAACACAAAATAGGCAAGTGTACCTATCGTATATGTAGGATAGTAATGGTAAGAACCAGGTATCGATCCGTGGACACAAATGTTTCTAATAATGAATCGTCGTTTTACTTTAATCGGAGGTTTTAATCATATAGGGGTTGATTTTTGAACTTTCTATAAAATATAAATACTTAAATATAATATATAGGTGACAAAGAAGAGAAATTCTAAACAAGTAGTTCATTTATCTAAAGGTTACCATCTAAGATCAAGAATCTACTCCATTATTCCTTGATGATTATTAAATAAACACGTGATAAACTTGCCGTAATAATATATGATAGAATAGCCCCTCATTTCTAAGTGAGCATATCCTTTGACATTAAAGAAAGTCGCATGCGCATTTTAAAGTCAACCATTTCCCAATGTCATGCTACCACAAGAATGCCAATTTGAGTTGGAAAGTAGTTTAGTAAAGTAGAAAGATTAGGATTTACTTCGATTTCTCACATACCAATTCTAACAACCTTGGGGGGGGGGGGGTTATAGTTTTGTCACATAACCTTCCCTTGGTTGATTTAAGTAGGTTATAATTACTCATTATTTTAACATATGGTTTTTTTAACTAGTATGATAACCTAAGCAATCGTGTTAACAATGTTATTTCATAATTACCAAAACTAGAGAAATAGATCATAACTTATATCTCAACATTTCTTAGTACAATATAAGGATCCATATTTCGATAAATTATCAAAGTATTTCTATCTTTCAAAAACATGAATCGATCATGAATGATTGTCAATATGATTGTCAATCACCAACTTTGAATTGTTGAATTAAGATGGTGAAACATTTCTCATCAAAAGATAATTGCAAGATAACCATGTACTTTACTAAACTAAATCACATGTTTAATATAATAACCAAGTAAAACAAAGCTTCTTCATAGATTTTAGATGGTAAATAGAGTTTATCTCATAATGAGCATTGTTATGAACATTAAAAAGAGATGATGATAACAAACACAAGATTAAACTAGAAAAATCCAACCAAATGTGGATGAATCTCCCTTCTTAATGATGAAGGATGATCATGGTAACCTCCAAGCCTTCAAACTCCTCACAAGATCTTCAATATGAGTATTAGTGGGTGTTTTTATAAGTGAAAACCGTATAGAACTCTCTTCAAGGCACACTTCTCAAATGACATAAGAGCCTCTTTTTATAGGCTATCTGGAGATAGAAGCACACCCTCATGGTTCATAAAGCACGACCCCATGTCCGTGTGTCCTAGTTGCATGTTATCAGATCGTACATGATGACTCACCACGGGGGTGTGCTTTTAGAGGCATACCCCCGTGCTTTTATTGGCATGTGCTTCAATTATTTTTGTCTTTTTCTTGAGGTGACCACGGCCCCGTGGCCAAAGAGGCGAGACCCCGTGCTTTTATCAACATGTGCTTAAATTCTTGTAGAAATTTGTCTTTTACTATTTTCCAAAGCATGGGGGGGGGGGCGTGTTTCTTGTTCTTATTGTGTTTTCTTCCGTTTTTCCTCATCCTTTCGTTTGTTTCTTCATTTGAGGCTTGGGTTTACCTGAAATTACATTTTATTAAGAAAAGTAGCCTTTTGTGCTATGTTTTTTGATAGAAGTTGCAGTTTTTAGAGAATATTTGATGCTTAAAAGATGTTTAATCTTATATACATCAAGCATCCCTACACTTGAACCTTGGTTGTCCTCAAGCAAGCTACTTATAAATATTCTCTAAAAATAGCAAGTTAGGACCAAGCTTTAAACATCCCCAAAAGAATTCTGGAAAATGGGAACAATATAACTAACGTTAAATCATAAGAATAGATGTAGTGATATAAAAAGGATGATTTGTTTTTATGAGCTTCCGTTTATGTAAAACGTCACGTTCTCACAATGTTCACTCACACTCGGTTTTATATCTGATCATACTTGTGATGTATGTATGTGAACACTCTTAGTCGAAATGCGACCTGTGAAAAATAAGCGTGTAACAATTTCAAATCTCCACCTTTGTTAATGGTTGCATTGATACAAAGGTAGTATGGGTTGGCTTTGTTTGAG
>NW_027500676.1:0-90511 GCF_021521415.1 Bidens hawaiensis | reverse complement strand
GAAGGCGGTCTTACCCGCACGAACCCAATAACGTGGCAAACCTTCACGCAGGTCAGTTGAAGGGGAAAAAAAGTTCAGCACCCAAAAATGAAAGTGCCGGTTTATCCGCATGAATCATTAAAGGAAACTGAATAAAAACCTATCAACAACCGCGCGTCGAACGGTTAAACTATGTAACACTGGTGACGGCATTCACATTACGTGAAGTCGTTGCGTGGGAAGGCGGTCCTACCCGCACGAACCCAATAACGTTGCAAACCTTCACGCATGTCAGTTGAAGGGAAGTTCAATTATCCCATTAAATGAAAGTGCCGGTTTATCCGCACGAATCATTAAAGGAAACTGCACTAACCTGTTGACAATTGCGCGTCGAACGGTTCAAAACAGAAATTCTAAAAAGGATGAGGAAAACCTACACGCAGGTCAGATAAGGGTAAAGTTTTGCCATCCTACTAAGTGCAAGTGACGGTTACACCCGCACAATCACGAAAGAGGAAGCAAAACTTCACACCTATTATCAACCACGTTCAAAGGTTAACTTATCCTCAAAAGGTGAGGAAAACCTACACGCAGGTCAGATAAAGGTTAAAGTTTAGCCATCCTACCAAGTGCAAGTGACGGTTCTACCCGCACAATCACGAAGGAGGAGGCGAAACTTTAACCCATCATCAACCACGTTCAAAGGTTCTTATTCTAAACACTTGGAAACTTGCTAATTTAAACTAAGTATGCAAGTCATAAGTTTATAAAGCAAGGAACCCAATGAAGGAAATAACAAATCTTAGCAAAAAGATTAATATTTCACAACAATATATTACAAGAATGGCTGGGTAACTACCCGCCTAAAAGAATAAAACTATACAAGTCAGCAATGGGAAGGGATCTTCAAGATCAAGCTTCAGGGCCGCTTCCACTTGGACCCGCTCCGTCAGAAGAACGGGGTGGTTCGAGGAACGCTTTGAGGACAGCTAACCCATCATCAGCAGTAGCTACTTCGTCCACCTTCTCCACCACTGGATGCGGGAAGGCGGCGTATTGGTTCAATGCTTGGTCATAAATGGCTTCGGTATCCACATCGAACAAAGGGAAGTTGGAAGGCGGGACGCCTTTCTCAACAAACCCTAGACCAAGCATGAAGCCGGCCTTTTCCCCATCCTCATGAGAAGCGTTGAGGGCTGCGGTCATTGCATCATCGTAAGAGGTCTCTGAAAAGACCCGACGCACAACCTACAAAAAAAAAATACAAGTATTAGAACCATTTCTTACAAAAGAAATGCGTGAGGATAAAGCTAAACATACCTGAGGCAACGCTTCTCGAAGAAGCCATTGGAGGGCAGCTTGAGCTTCGGTATGGGCGCGTTCGGCTTCGCTCTTGTTAAGGTTGGCAAGTAAAACTTCCTTAGCGGCAGCCTCTTCGACGCCCTTAAGCTTCCGCTCGGTCTGGTCAAGCACCCCCCTCTGGTCCAGGATTTCCTGGAGTTTCTTGGCATCCTCCATTGCCAAGGCATCATGAGCGCGTTGGAGAGCCTCTAATTTGCCTTTCAGCTCTTCATTCTCCAAACGCAAAGGCTCAGCAACGGCTTCAGCCTGGGCAGCCCTCTCGGTTGCGTTTCGCGCAGTGTCCTTGGCCAGCCGAAGTTGTTCATTCACAGCTTGGGCAGCCTTGGAACGGGCCTCGAGTCGCGCCTGGACTTCAACCTCGAGGGCCTTGAAGGCCTTCTCCTTGGCGGCGGCAGCTGCCACCAGCTGTTGGTTCTCCTCCCGGAGAGCACGCGCTTCAGATACGTCTTTGGCGCGAGCTGCTTTCAACTTGTCGTTTTCACGACAAAGCAGCTCGACGCGTGGCTGCATCCGGGCCTGGAGAACCCGAAGCTCATTGGTTAGCCTACCCTCCTGGTAGCTAGCCATGGCTTCCCCCAACGCACCATGTGGAGCAGCGTGGCGAGCCCAGTCCACGCACTCCACAGGGGTACGAAGGGTTGTTCCTCGGCGTATGTTCCATCGTGGAACATACACTTCATTGGAATCCGACACTGCAAAAGAAACAAAGACAGTAAGGAAAAGATGATAAAAAAATACAAGGAAAAAGAAGAACCCTACGCACCTGTAGGGTCAATGACAGGCCGATATCCGCCAAACCCATCACCTGAACCTAAAGGAAATCCATCCAACAGGTCAGGCAGATGGGAAGGTGGCAAAGATCGGCGGGAAGCCCTGCGCGTACCTGATGGTCCGGCTGTCGGTACCGATGGCGCGGGCATGGTGGCAGCCGCCGTGGTCGCCGTTGTCGCCGCCGCGGTCGCCGCCTCCTTAGCAGCAGCAGTAACCGCCGGCTCAGTGAAGGATGCTGTAAAAATCGCACTCACGGCCGGCGGTGACGTCATCTCGGCCGGAACAGTCGGCTCGAAGGAACGAGCAACTGGACCAGCGGATGCAGGCGCAGGCGCCTGGGTCGACGCCTCAGGAAGGCTGACCGAGCCTACCGTCATTGGCGGGGAGATACTCCCCTGCGGTTCACCCCGGAATGCGTCAACATCCACGCCTGGATAAAGAAGAAAGTGTTAGATAAAATTATAAAGTGACATCTACGAAGGCATTTTGATTATACTTACGGGTTTTCTTGACCCTGAACGTACGGACGGGCGGGGAGGAACCCGATGGAGCCGGCCTCTTGGTACCGGCCACCGTCGTCTTCGTTGATTCTCCGGAGGTAACGGTCGTAGCCTCCGGAGCAGTGGTCTTCTCACCACCGGGCTTCCCCGCCACCTCTTCACTATCTGACCCCGAGTCAGATAGAACCACCGGATCAGCTGTTGAGGCCTTCTCCTTCCCCTTCACACCGGCAACAGCCTTCTTCTTCCGCACAAGGGGAGGACCATCTGCGGATTCCTCAGAGGAAGACAGGATGTAAGGATTTCCAACAGCGGGTACAGCATTGAGAGGTTCAGGATAGAATATCTCCTTACCTGGCCGCCGGTGGCTCAGGATCTCTTGGCCCGGCGGATAGACCTCCACAAACCTATCCGCCGTTTGCTCCAGGATGGGCAACTCATTGTCGTCCAGAGCACGAGTGCCCACCCGCACGGGACTGTCAGCTTCCCGCGGGAACAGGAGCAACTCCAAATTATTCCCCTCTGAAAGAAAAGAAACAGTTAGAAAATAAACTAATATCAGCAAGAAAGACAAGACATACCATAAGGAATAGAGTTCAAACCGTATTCGAGAAGGATAGGAAACCGAGACGCATCCTTCCATACCCGGCTCATCCCCAGCAGCACCATCCCGGACTCCGCAAACCGGTAAACCGGAGATTGGACCCGGGATATCTTCGCGAACCATTCCGCCTCCTGGTAGCTGGAAGCGTGAAGGCTCGGAAGCGCCTGACCCTTCTTGAACTTCATAGCAATGGGGATGGCGCGGGCAGAGATGTAGAAGAATTCCCGCTTCCACGACCGGAGACTGCGCTCGGTCACGCAGATCTTTAAACCCTTAATCCGGGTTGTCAACGTGTACCACCCCTGGACGCACCTCCAAGTATAGAAGGTCATCAGGCGGTCCACGTAAGGCTCAATACCCAGAATCCGGCATACCCACTCGAAGTGCCGAACCTTGGCAATCGCCATCGGATGCACCTCGGTCAGGTGCACCCCGTGCCTTTCCAGGACACGGTACATGAACTTTGTCAATGGGAACCTAAGGTTCCCATAAACAAAGAATGCAGCATATACCCCGATCTTGCCACTGGGGGCATCGTACACAGTCTGGTGAGATTCAGGAAACTCAGGCTCGAGAGACTCGAGCATGAACTTCCTGACGATGTACTGGTACTGATCGATAGGTAGAGCACACTGGCACTCGCCAGCAGTACTCCTATCGTCGGCTACAGCTTCAGCATCATGAGAAGACATTTTTGCAGAAAGAGATGTGATTTCGGGAAAATGCTTGCCTGAAAAAGGGGAGTATTTGCCGGAAATCACTAAGAAGAAGAAGAAGAAAGGTGAAAGTGTGAATTGCAAATAACCCTCTTCCCCTTTATATAGTAATCGCAATTAATGCGGTGAATTTAATGCGGAGGAGAGAGAAGTCGATGGTGCAATGAAACTATGACACGTGGCAAAAAGCAAGCTGGCAACAGCTGTTGAAAGGACGTGTGCCAGTAATTTCGCGGCCACGCGCCCGAAAAATCACGCCCACAGCGCCTGAAAAAGCGACTGGAATGACCATGTTCTGTCACGTCACCATAACTTCCTGCACGTCCTGACACAGTCAGAAGAAACTGTCGCACGACGTTTCAGATGTTTGGATTATTCTTACCAACCTTTTGAATTTCAAAATTCAAAATTCGAAAATATTAAAAAATAATAAGCGGGAAAATACCCCTTACCCCTTGGCAAACAAGTAACCGTAAGACGGATGCGGGTACAGTGTAAAGGCGAAACCCTTCACATACATAGCACCCGCAGGGAATTGAAGCCAAGAAAACCTTGGCAAACAAGTAACCGTAAGACGGATGCGGGTACAGTGTTAAGGCGAAACCCTTCACATATCTAGCACCCGCAGGGAATTGAAGCCAAGAACCTTGGCAAACAAGTAACCGTAAGACGGATGCGGGTACAGTGTTAAGGCGAAACCCTTCACATACCTAGCACCCGCAGGGAATTGACGCCAGGAATACCTTGGAAGTAAAGTAACCGTAAGACGAGCGCAGGTACAGTGTTAAGGCAAAACCCTTCACATACCTAGCGCTCCGCTGGGAATTGAAACCAAGAAGGATCTTCTGGGCAATGCTTGCGGAAACGGAAATAACATCCCCGCATAGCAGGAACGTCGAGAACTACGTTGTTTGAAGCTCCAGGACGGAATTGGTGGTCTAAACATAATTGATCACTATGTTCAAACCTACCAAAACCTCATGGAAAATCCATACAACTGGAACTCAATGCTCCTGACTTGCGAGGAGGTTACAGACCTACCCGCATCATACCCAAAGATCAAGCAGGAAACTCGGGCATTTCTGCAAGTGACAAGGACTTCCGTGGAAAGAATCCCCATGGAAAACCTTACAAAACCCTTTTCAAAACCCTTTGCTTAAGTCCAAAAGTTCACCTCACTTTATTAAACACGCATGAGAAGAACATTGGACTGGGGGGACTTGAAGAGGTAGGTCCCAGCAGAGCCCAGTTGGACCCGCAAGACTCACCTTAAACAGGGACGTCTGCGCAGAGACCAACTGCATCCGCAGGACCAACCATGCTTAGAGACGTGACGTCCTTACGCGCAGTACGCAAGCTGGTCCCGCAGGAAATGCCTCCCAATGGTGGACTCCGCCTGTTCCCGCAGCCTCGGATACAAGCCATTAGGGAAGGCCACCCGCGCAGCATGGCTACACGCACAAGGCACTTAGCTCTCGATCCTTCAGTGTCACCTGAAGGAATGAGCCAAGCCGGGAGCAATCCCGCACAGAGGCGGGAGGGGGAATACTCCCGCCAAGCCAGTCCGTATACTGAAGGATCTTTTACTGTACCTGACGAGGTATGGGCGAAAGATCTGATCAGAGATACGACAGCTCACTGATACAGTATGGCGAGCAGCATGCTCCTGTACTGTATCACTATTAGCCGCTGCCTACTCACCAACTACTGTCATACCACGTGCGTAGCCGGCAGTTGGTAGAAAGGGAATAGTGTGCAGCAGGCCTGGTCACTATCAGCCACTGCCTACCCACCAACTACCAGCAGGGCACGTGCGTAGGCTACTATTGATGAACAGGAACACTGTTGCAGCCGGCCATACCTCCTTGGAAACCTACCTTCGGCTATAAATACCCCAAATGGTATGACCATCTGATTATTATCTGGTATTATCCAATAACGTTACATTATCATATTATCATCAGAATATACCTGATATCTGCTCTAGCAATCTCTTAATATACTTTTATATTTAAAGAGCAATCTAGTCTGATTCTCACGCCGGAGGGTGGTCACAAGGAGGAACCCCCCCCTTCTCAGTGACGAGCTCACGGTGTCTGTTTTGCAGGTTATCAGAAGAACCATCTTCCAAGGGTCTAACCCCTCGTGGGAAACAGCTATCCAACCCCCAGGTTACCAGTAATCTGTCCGGGGTCCGGTTAGTGTTTCTTCAGTTCGTCTTTACAATATTCGCAACTTTTTTCATGATTTAAAAATATCTCATCATCACATCTATTTATATCTGTCTTTCGACGTTTGATATCGTGCCTTTAACTGGGTTAGTGGAAAAGGTCGTAATGTGAAACATTTTGGAAACACAAAATATGATTTCAGTCATTAAGTTTTTCAAAGGACGACTATTGAAAAGCCATGAAAACATAAATGACCTGTTTTGCCATTTTGTCTTTAATGTTTTACAATGTTTCTTTTGTTTAGTTTAATAGTCTCACCACGAAGCATAGGGTTCTAAATCCTAGTTATTAATAAACGTGAGCTTTATTTATCATAATTGTTTGAATTTAGTAAGTAGTTTTATCTATACTATTTAATAAATAAAGCTTTCTAATGTCACATGTCATCACTATGTTGATTCTTACAAAATTTTCCTTTCTACCTCTCATATTAATTGCATTTCTCTTTTTAATATTTCATTTTCAATTTTTAATAATTTCATCCTAATTTAAAAGAATTAATACCATCATAAATATGTTAATTTGTTTAATATAAAATATATTGCATTAGTTATTAATATTAGATTTTTATAAATAACCAATACGAAACGGTTTAACCGGTTAAAGTATCAAACATTGTTAATGTCAAAATAATTTAAGATTAGAATGAGTTTTGGTCCACGAGTTGGTTTAAAAAAGTAGTCGTTCACAACTAAGTTTTGATATGGAAAATAACAAATAAATTATTTATGGGATTTATGAATTTACTAACAACTTTTTATTTCCAAATTACGTAATGTGTAATTATTTTATCGTATAATATATCTTTATATATGTGATACATTTTTTTTGTATTTCACATTATGTTATTATTGAAAAAAAAAATTACTTATTCTAACCCGTGTGCTACACGGGCAAGTAACCTAGTATTAAACTATTGAAGTAATTAACAGTCAACGTGAGACATGATTAAATTCATTTCAGATGGCCTTAACACTTTAATCGCCAAGTCTAAACCCTATATGTACAATATAGAGAAAATACACGTATAACACAAGTTAGGCTTATTAAGTTTCTCTTCGTTTTAAAAACTACAAACTATACAAGTTATCACTTCATAAAGAGGTAGCGCCAAACCCTATTCAAACCACAAAACTAGCTTACATCGATCACATGAGGAGTTTGATTATCTGTCTGATATTTATGTGATTCGTTTCTTGTACGATAAATGATAAAACTATAACCTCTAAATCAGCATGTAAATTCTTCTCACACATAGTAAGGAAGCTAATTTGAACTTTCTATACAATGTAAAAGTTAATACGTTTTTTTCTAAAAGTTGATGTTTTCATCCGTTAAAATATTTGTGTCATATAAACTCACATATTTCTCAATACCGACAATTCAATATCCAAATCAGTTACTTGTATTTTCCTAAAAGTAACTTCTATGCCATAACAATTTACGATGAATTCATCAGGCGATTAATTTTAAGTGTACTCATATTATAACTTTTACATACAAGAACTGTGTATATATACTACAAATTCTGTATAAATATACATCAAATAAAAATTAATGTAATTATTAAGCTTGTATATATTAAATAGGGGATTTCTTCTCCCTCATATTTTTACTATTCAATTTATTATTACTCTTTTTTTTTGTATTTAACTTTTAAAAATAAAGTATATTTACTATTACTCTTTTTTTTATATTGATGACAATCTGCTGTTACACAAAAGAATCATCAATTTTAAGACGTGCTAACTATCACTACCGATAAGGCGATAACGCTTCCTCTAATGATACTACCATGACAATTTTAAAGACTAAGTTTGACAACCAAATGTTTAAGGGGAGGTATTTGCATGTCCGTTGTTTGGCCCTTATTCTAATGGAGCTGCTAATAAGACATTAAGACGCCCACTTCAATTTTTGAGACACCCTTTATACTACATGTATAGCTAATGCGGGTTGCATAGGTTTTCCATATGCTGACATCGTACCAACTTTTCAGAACACATGTTTGACCATAATCGTAGTCGAGTCGTATGACTCTATACGATTTAATGTTTATACGAGTAGTATAGTGTCATATGGCTTTATAGTACTCATACATCCTTTATATAAGTAGTATAGCCTATACAAGTCGTTTAGGTAGTTGGTTTAAGTCGTATAACTCATATACTACTTGTATATTTCTATACTACTCGTCTTAAGTCTATACAGCTTGTATCCTCATCTTTTTCTTTTTTTCTTTTCTCAGTTTAGTCTTCATTTTTTTAATAAAGTAAGATTTGAAAAAAGATTTTATTAAAAAAACGCATTACGAAACATACCATTAATAGTCTATTAAAAATAACCGTTATACTAAAACTTCTAATTGGTTTAAGTAATAGGGTAAAGTTAAGACACAAATGGAGACAAAAATGAAAAGTGTTAGAAGGATTTGTGATCACACAAAAAAACTCCTTAAAAATAAATTCAAAAAATAATAAAAATTCATAACTCATAATATAAATAAAAAACAAAAAAAAATTAAAAAACTAAAATGTTTCCGCCATCATTCCCGTTCCAAAAAAATAATTAAAAAATTAAAAAAAAAAATCTGACAAAAAGACACAATGCCGAGATCAAAGACACAATGACGAAAATAAACAAAAGACACAATTATAACTAAAAAAAACACAATAAAATTGCAAAATATAGCACAATGCCGAACAAAATATAGCACAATGTTGATAATATAACACAATATAAAGAAAAAAAGAAACAATGTCAAGGAAAAAACACAATCAATGACGAAAATAAACACAAAACACAACGATAAACAAAAAGACACGACGACTTTTTTCACTTACCATTGTGTTTTTTTTATGAGAACGAGAAAGAAGGTGGAAACAGTTTTGTGTTTTTACTTTTTTCGTATTTTATTAAATTATGAGTTATGATTTTTTTTCCTGATTTTTTAAGGGTTTTTTTGTGTGGTTACAAATTCTTCTCATTCTTCTTACTTTTGTTTCCCTTTGGGGAACAGCTTGACCCTTAAGTCATATACTACTCGTATATTTCTATACTACTCGTTTTATGTCTATACTGGCATCTATTCTTTTCTCTTAGTTTAGTCATCATTTTTATAATAAGCTATGAAATAATAATAGATTTTATTAGTCTTTTAAAAATAATGGTTATATTAAGAACTTCTAATTGGTTACGCGAAGTGAAAAATATTATATCAAGTGCCCAATTGTGCTAAGTGCTAACCATTTGGCTTCATGTCTCACCGTTAATAATATTTATTCATATATACTATAAGTCTTGAAGTCTGGTACACACGCACACCTTGCACGCCCTTTAGCAACACAATGAGTTCAATTATTGCAAGATGAAACATGATGGAAAAGGACAACATTAATACAACACAACCACACAAACAATTATGTTACATAGAAAGCAATCTAGCTCATCTAGGGATAAACTTCAATAAGAGATTTCAACCCTAAAATCAGAGTTATTTTGTAATTTGTAAAGCCGCTATCAAGAAAGAGTTTTGCCCAGTCTTTTTCGCTTCTCTCCCTTCCTGTCAAACAAGCCATCATATGCAGATCATAGAGAAGTTGAGTCTCAAATAATTTATTCTCTTCTTTATGATCCTGCACGACCATGTCTATGATAATTATTTTCCCTCCATTTTCTTTACTTGGAATCGCTTCTTTACATTTCTTCAGGATCTTCATACATTCTTCATCGTTCCAATCGTCTAGAATCCACTAAGTTTTTTTTTTTATATAAAATTAAGAAAACATAAATCAGCGTAAAAGTTGCAAAATAAATAAATAAACAAATACCAAAACGTTATGCTAAAAAATTATTTGAAATAAGTTGAATGAATCAATCAAAATAGGTAACGGATGTATATTGAGAATACCTTAAGCAAAACTGCGTTAGCTTTAGGAATGGCTTTAAACATGTCTCCACCAACATAACTTATATTCTTACTTCCAACCAAACCATCAATTACATGAGGAAGATCAAAATTGATGCATCTAATATTGGGATAAGCATTGGCAATAGCGTCGACAATAGTCCCAGTACCACCTCCAACATCGACAATGGAATCTAACCCATCAAAAACATCCCACAATGTTTCAAAATGACACTTGTAACAATCCTTGAATCGCTAGCCATTGCTTCATTAAAGAACTGATTAAACGTCGGATCTTGGCCTGCAAGATCCCAAAACGTTCTCCCATGTGTTTTGAGAAACGCGGTGGCATCATCGTTTTGGAACCATGTGCTCATGTGTTGCCATGTATCCATGAGTAATGGATCCGTCACTAATAGCAAAAAGGGCCTAAGGCTTAATGGCTCTTCCTTTAGAAGCAAACGAGATGTAGGAGCTAGCAAATAGCCTTCCCCGCCTTCCTCATTATTGTTTTCGGGTGTGGTTGATACGCTTTGTTTCACAAAGAAACCAGAGTGTACAAGGATGCGCATAAGCCGATAAACAAAAGGAGTTCTATCCTGGTTTATGGGGAGAGCTTCAACTAACTCAGAAAGTAACATTGGTGGATCGTGACGATTAATGATATCAGATATTTCTAACTGAATTGCACAATTAAGTGACATGGATTTTATAAAGCTGAAAATATGGTTCCAAATTTGAGCTTGAGAATCAAGTAACTCATCTTTAGATAGCTCACAATGTTGCAATGCCATCTTTTTGGTTTTTCTACACTCTGTACTTAAAATTTGGGTAATTTACAACCCTTTCAATATATAGAAAAGAGAGGTGAGAGATATAATTGATTGATTGAGATTGACTTGGTAACATAATAATAATAATAATAATAATAATAATAATAATAATAATAATAATAATAGGGAAAATTCTTAAAATAAGCGTTTATGAAAACGTTTTTCAGGTTTTTGGTGCCATTTGTAAGAAATTCCCAAAATGGGTATTATAAACTAGTCGTGACGATTAGTTTATGATTACACACGAGTAGTTTGTAGAACCAGTTAAAACTTTCCACGTGCCCTTAAACTAACCATCACGAGTAGGTTCACTAATCATTTGCTCGTCACGACTAAATAAGTTTCATTAATCAACACCCACGAGTAATTCAGAAGTCATTTAGTCGCGACGACTAGTTTACCTGGTTTACATTCCCCACACGAGTAGTTTATTAGTAGTTAACTCGCCGCGATTAATTTAACCTTACAATCTACTCGTCGCGACTATAGAGCTTATGAATTACTCGTGGACGTTGATTACGAGGCATAAAACTTATTTAGTCGTGACGAGTAAATGTTTAGTAAATCGTCCAGTTACGGTTAGTTTAAAGACACGTGTCAAATTTTAATTGGTTATATAAACTACTCATCACGACTAGATTTTAATACCTATTTTGGGAATTTCTGGCAGATGGCTCCTAAAACATGAAAAACGTTTTCATAAACGCTTATTTTAAGAATTTTCCCATAATAATATATCGCTTTTCGATATTCCAAATATTTAACCTTCTTGTTTCACATGTACTTATCTACCATTAATCAAAAATGTTAAGTAAATAAAACTAAGAAAATTTGTTATGTTAATAATACGGAAAATTTCATACATACTTTTATGAGTCAAGATATTCTATAAATAAGGACAAAAATGAAAAGATGAGAATAATTTGTGACAAAGAAACTTTAATAATTTGATAAAAAATAATAAGAAAATCATAAATCAAAAACAAAACAAAAAAACCAAAAGGTTTCTCCTGTCATCCTCGTTTATCAAAAAAATAAAAATAAAAAATAGTACGTTGAGAAAAAAAAGTTATTAAAACACAAAATTTTTGTATCTTTTATTTGACATCATCAGGATATTTGGCTTTGTTTTGGAAGAAACAAACTGTGAAAGAAGTTGGAACTATATTCATAAAAAATTCGAGATATTTTCATATTTTAATTTGTAAATTTGTTAAAAGAAATTGTGATGTAAATTTGCGAAACATGCAATAATAGCATGTAGTGTAGGTTTTTTTATTTTTGTTCTTTTTCTCATGAGAAAAACGCACATCTTTTAAAATTTAAGAAAAAAACAAAAGAAAATAAAAACTTATTGGTTCTTTGCTTTTGTACGTCCACAAAAAAGAGCACATCTTTCTAGAATAGAAAAAGCAAATAAAAATTACTGTAGTTTTTTGTTCATGTTGTTCATTGCCGATCATTTTAGGAAGGAATAACATACACACAATTATTATATATATAACAATTAGCAAGGGGTGTTTACAAGTGGTGCTTTTGTGGCGTTGAGAACACAATCTTGGTGTTTGTAAGATCATATTCTTTGGGGTTGTGATATTTATGTGTTGGACTCTGATTATGGGTGTGCGATGGATCGTTTATGTATTTTATTTCCAGATTTTGATCTTAGCGGGTTCTCTAATAAGGACACCCCCCCTAAAGCCCAACATGTTGTTGCGAGTGCCTTATATAGTGGAATCGTCAAGAGTGTAGAAGTGAAGTTTGATCTATCCCCTCGCTAAAAGGCGGTGTTTGAATGCCTTTGGACTCAGGATTTTCTAACGGCCATCCCCATTGAAGGATTAGGCCAACGTATGTCGGGTTTGGAGTATCGGGTTATCCTTAAGTATCGGTTAATAATCTCTATGTTCCCGACTGATGAGCCTTGCCCAATTTGTCGCAAGGTCTGTTTGGATTCTTTTTGTGACCATGCGGTGCATTGCAAAGAATTGCCTGACTTTAAATACAGACATGATTTATTAGGGATGTTCTGTGTGATGTTCTTAAATGGGCAGGGATTTCTGCTAAAAAGGAGACCCATGTTAACTTTCTTACGGATCCTCTTGAAGGGAGGTCTACTTTACGACCAGCTGATATTCTTGTGTTCGGGTGGGCAGGGGGAAACACGCCTGTGTGGATCTTACAAGAGTGTCTCCTCTTGTTAGGCTCAGGGACCGTGAGTTTGTTGTGGGTCAGGCTGCGTTGAAGGCTGAATCGTGCAAAGTTGTTAAACACGAGAAAGCTTGTTTAGATAATCGACATGTCTTTCTACCATTCGCCTTTGATACATTTGGTTTTCTGGCCCTAGAGGCTGTGAATTTTTGAGTAGGGTATAGCGTGTCGTACACAGAACCTCTTCAGCTCCCAAGTCCCAAAGCTTCGTTTTTAGTATGATTGGCTTTGCTATTCAAAAGGGGGTTGCGGCGCAGCTTGTTGCCCGTTTGTCTGCCACTTTATTGTAATTGTTTTATAGTAAACTAGTTTGATCCTCCCGTGTTACGGGAGTTTATTCAAGTTTTTGTTTTAATTGTTTCGCTATTTTATGATGATTTATTTTATTTTTTTAACATAGTTTTGTTTTACTTTAATTCATATATTTAGTTTGTTATTATATTTTTTAGCGTTTGAGTTTTTTCAATTGAGATGTGTAGGTTTTTTAATTTTTTAACGAACAAACATAAACGGACACGAGCATGTTGATTTTTTAAAATGAACAAACATGAACACAAATATTTGTCTAGTGAAAAAGGGGATGTTTATGTAGTTGACAATGATGGGTAGTATCGGAAGTTAACCGGCGATGAAGATGATAGACCAGCAATAGAGAACATGAAAAGGAGACAAATTAAATTAGGGTTTAATGATGAAAATGCTTACCAATAAATGAGATCTTATAACCCATTTGAGGGCTACTAGGGTTTGGTAAGACCCATAACCTGTGAAAATTATTCTTTGATGATTAAGGGGTTATTTCACAAATAAATGAGATGTTATAACCCGTTTAGGAGTTATCCGGGTTTGGTGAGACCCATGACCCGCTAAAATTATTATTTGATTATGAAAGAGTTTCATAGATAAATGAGATGTTATAACCCATTTAAAGACTATTCGGGTTTGGTGTGACCCATACCCGCGAATTCGGGTCGAATGCATGAGAATCCTCCATTTAGAAATCAAACAATCTGATGGTTCTAGAGAATGTGGGGAACAACCTGAGAGCGACACGTAGGATTTTATGGTAGACAATTATATAGATAGTTAGATTATACGATTAGATTTATATAAAAAAATTAGCAAGTTTTTATACATATTGGTTTGTACATAGTGCACATGTGGTTGTACATGGTTTTCATATGTATCATGATTAAATAATTAGTGAGGCTAATAATCTGTAACGGTTGAATATGTTAGAGATCGTAATTGGCTTAAACCAGTTGTTTTTCTTAACGGTTCGACGCCCTCGTTGCAGTACTCATTAATTACAAGTGTGGTTGTTTTGGCCTTTGGTTGGTCCACTTCTTGACGCAAGACAACAAACAAAGAAAGACCAAATAAAAAAACACGGATGTCATATAGAAATATAACTCTCCATGATGTCTACAATAGGCCTGTATAATTTATATTGGTCACACGTAAGTAACAAGTGTATGGGGAAACAAAGAGGCAACTTTTTGTGGCTCATACGATCCGTATATCCATATACGACTTGTATGGGGCTTCAACAGCTCGTATAGAGCTCGACACGACATAAAACATATACGAATCGCATAGGCCTATGCGCCTCGTATAGAGCTATGCGAGGTACTAGAAACATAAACTTTACGCCAACACAAACTGACACAACTCAGATCTATACGAGTCATGTAGGCCTATACTCAAGATACACAACCATTAGCGAAGCATTGTTAGGGCAAAGGGTGGCCCCGACCCCCTTCGTTTTTTTCGCAGCGGTATAAATTCACCCGGTCTCCGACCGAAAATTTTTATGTACGGTGTAAACTTACCCGTTTTCTTCCGGAAATTTAAGGTCCCCCCCCCCCCCCCCCGCTTATGAAAATAGTTATACGTGGTTTCGACCGGCACCCTCCACATTTTCTTCCAAGTTTCGCGACCGTACACAACGGTCTTGAGTTTCATTCTTTCAATTGATCATGCCACTGAATCGTCGATTGTCGATTTAGAAAAATAAAGGATAATGAATATTTTGGCTATTTATTTTTAACCGGTAAGGTTTCCTGCCTTTGTATATTATTATTGTTATAGAAAATTTTTTATTTTCTTTTTCACTCTTAGAACGATGTAGAACAATGACCAGAACTATTTAACATAGGAATGTAAGCGAACTCTCAACTTTTATTGTCGATGCTCCAATGACGTTTGTGATCTTAATACTTATGTCTCAAAAGCACCATGAGACTCGTAGGTGTTTGGGATTTGCTTATTTTAGAATTTATAACCTTTTGAAAAGTTAAAAAGGTGTTTGGGATTGTTTTATATGTGAGGGGATAAGTTGATAAGTTATAATACTATAACTTATAACTTATTCTAAAAATAAGTTGTAAGGAGGTAAAATTAAGAAATCTCAAACACCCCCTTAATCCTCGAATACTTTTGGACATTTACAAATGAGTAGGCCACTTAATATATGTTGTGATCCTTGAATGCTTAAATGCTTAATATGGACCTTTTTTTCGATATTGGCTAGTCAGACCCTCTAGGCGCTAGACGGTACAAATCAGGTTTAGTTGGGTCAAATCGGTCCAAATCGGCCTAAATCAACCTACACGGCCCAATAGTCCATAAGGTTTTAATGAGAATTGGCCCAACAAATTTGGCATAATTATAGTTTTGTCATAGATTATTGATAACAAGACAAATCCACCATCAAAATTCCATAGCGTTTCACTTCCGATCACGATCAGACGACCAAGATTTAGACATTAGCACTAGCGCTAGATTCATACGAACAAAATTTTGACAGTTCGAGGACCACCTAAGCGCCGATTAATCAGCTACCTAGGCTGATTTTACAACACTGCTTGTGCCAACAACATCACTCCTAGATAAATACTACAAGCTATCATACATTGGGCCCACACAAACACGTATGTGTCCCTTCTTATTTTTTCTTTTTTCTTTTTGTAGTTCTTTTGATACTATCATGATTATAAAATTATAGTCTTTTGTTTTTTTATCTTTATAAAAGTGATTTACGGATTTAGGAGGTTATATGCTACCGTAGCATGCTTTGAATGACTGTTCCGGTTAACTATGTTTGCTACTTTTTTTTGTTTTATGGCTAGACCCGATAGACATAAACATACACTAAATCACCACATTCAAAAAGAGAAGAGTTAAAATTTACTTATAAATCTATGCTAATAATTTTCTAGGACTTTAAATCCCAAAAGGTGGGCAAAAGTGGCATTATCAAAACAAAATGTTTTAACTTGTGACACGACAAGAACCTAACACGAAATGAATTGGCATAGTTTAAACATTATTGCTAAAAACAGGCATTTTGTAATTTTAAAATTTTAACATGCAAAAAAATAATAATAATAAATAAACTTATTTTGCGGTAAACGTGTCATGTTAGTCAACCACAAATACACATGCCGTGTTATGGTTATCTATTTGGCACGACTTTTGTGCACGTACGTGTCGTGTTCGACCCGCCAACCTATGAACATAGCCTACTTAGCAACCCTATAATCTAAACCCAATATATGGAATGGTTACTCATAACCATGCACTTTATGTCACATATTACTACCTTATTTGTTGCTTAAGAGCTCTAGACAACCACTTTATAAAAATTGAAGCTTCTTTGGTTGATCCATATGACCTCTAGTAATTTTCAACCAATCAATATAGTAAAAAAGAAGGTAATTACTCGCAGACTCAGCCATTATGGAACCATGATTCACGAAACTAACTATAGTTGTAACACCCCAACCCGGAGCAGGCTGACGTGTCACTATTACAGATATCATAGACCAAACAAAAACCATTTAAATGAAATGAAAAGAATCCCATGGCAACCAAAAGAGTTAAAAATACTGAAAGAAATTCTAAATCAAATTTATTAAATGCTTAAAGAAAATTAAATCAAGTCCTTATTCTTGAGCTTCATTTTACTCTCATCACTGATCTCCCCGATTTCCCGAATTACCTGTTAGCAAATAAGACAGACACAAACAAGAAAATACGGCTGAGCCAAAAATTGCCCAGTAACGGAGAGAACAATAGTACAGGTAAAGGCATACATAAGACAAAACACATACTGAAATAAAACTGAAACTATTGCGGATATAAAACCACGTTTTAGACCGAACTATAATTAGATGCGAAACATAATCCGATACACGATCGGGACGTAATCTGAATATACTCAAATTTAACCAAATACATATACACATATCAAAACGGACCAGAAATATAGCGAAACAAAATATAATTACTAATATACACGACGATGATGTTAAAATAAATAGGTCGTGTAATACGGAAGCACCCAGAGCCTAAACAGAGGGGTACACAGCTAGCTAGTCCATGCACCAAGGAGACGGTGTGGGTGGCGTGCACACATTGTTCCATCTCAAACAGAAGTCAGGAGTCAGGAGTCAGGAGTCAGGAGTCGGAGCTAAGATCGATCTATACGCCTCTAAGTGGCCAAGGTACTACATGAGTACTTTCAGAGACGCCGTGAACTTTGATTACGCACTGTCACGATAAGTGCCATGTCAGGAGTCAGGAGTCAGGAGTCAGGAGTCGGAGCTAAGATCGATCTATACGCCTCTAAGTGGCCAAGGTACTACATGAGTACTTTCAGAGACGCCGTGAACTTTGATTACGCACTGTCACGATAAGTGCCATGTCGTTGACGCCCCAACGACAAGTCAGAAATGCTCGGGTAACAGAGTACTGAACTAAAGTCGTATAACTAAAATATATTATATAAAATAACTGAACTCAAAATATAACCGACGCGTAACGAAAATCCGTACTACAAAGTAACGGAATAGAGTCAATACTAAAAGTGAACAAAAACAGAAACCGTACTACAAAGTAACAAAATAAAATTTATACTATGAGTGACAGAAACCAGAATCCGTACCTTAAACAAAGCAAAAAGAAAAGATAAGGTTGTCTTCAACTATATTGAGAATCTACATTATAATATAGTTCACATAAGATTTATTGAACTCAAAATATATTGCGTGATTAACCGATCGGTTTTCCGGCGACAAGGGTTTTTTATAAATAAAAATAATAATAATAATAATAATTCGACACTTGATTTCATAAAAGTCATGTAATTGTTACTAATATTAATATATAACGTTAAATGGATGGCAAGAGTTTTGAATTTAACATTCAGACTCTTACCAAAAGGATTTATACAATTATTTAACATAATCCTCTTAATTCTAAATAATCTAAACAGATGGTGGCCACATGTTATGATTGAATTTGCATTTATATATCACACCATAAATAATATTCATTACAGATTATTAGTGATTAACAATTGAGGTGTGTTTGAATTAAGAAAACGATCACACAGTTACACGGAGAACACCAACATGAGTACATATTGAATGTCACTATTAATATATTCTACCCTTTAAAATTCGGATTTAAAGTTTAGTCACCGGAATCGTATCAGAATTTAAGAACTCAAGATTATACAAGAACATGAAAGGTGAACAAGAGCATAACTATTACCTCCAGATCCGAACAAACTGAATGTATCTAAAAGCAAGGGCGGTGGAAGTAAACGGACGCATGACGGTGGCTGTCTCTTACTAAATCCAAGAGATCAATATGGCAGCGGCGAAAAACTGGCGTGATGGTGATGGTTATCTCCGGTAACTGGTAGCGTTGACCGCATATTTTCGGTAAATCATAGAATGGTGGTGGTTGTGGTGAATACGGCAGCGAGGAATGAAGGGGCAGAAGGGGTTTTAAAGGGGATTGAGAATTGAATGAAAAGAATATTAAACTCCTAGTTTATTTGAAAATTTGTTGAACAAGATAAATCTTGAAATCATATCCAATCTTGTTAATTTAATTCATTTGATATTGTTTTATGCATGAAAAATCCTACACGTATATACATCTAGAAATTGTTGCTTACTCTAACAATGTAAAACTCAAGATTCAAAAATTCAAGATTGAGATATAATTATCGATTCTAGAACTATTATAATTAATATATATGTTTATCTTTAACTAAAAAAAATACGAGTTATTATAATTATACTCCCCTAAAAAAATTTCGTCCTCGAAATTGTAAGGCAGGGACACATACTTTCGGATATAACGGAAACGAAACAAACTTAAACTTTCATAAATTCAAACATGACAATTGCGAAGTCTTGGAAACAAATATTAGGACATATAAAACAGAATTCATATGAAATCAAAACCATCCAAACTGATATCACCAAGTGCTAAAACGGAAATAAATACGGATATTGGGAACAAATTGTATCCTCCATTTCCCATGTAGCTTCTCGTTCAGAATGGTTCTTCCAAAGAATCTTAACGAACGGGATAGTTTTCTTGCGCATAATGCGTTCTTGACGATCAAGAATAGCTTCCGGTTCTTCTTCAACAGATAAATCCTCGCGAATCTGATGGAGCGGATAGGTAACAACATGTAACGGGTGGTAATTATACCCCCTAAGAAAAGATACGTGAAAGACCCTATGCACATGAGATAACTGAGGTGGTAAAGCCAAACGATAAGAGACGTTGCCAACTCTTTCAAGAATTTCAAACGGTCCGATGAATCTTGGGCTAAGTTTTCCCTTGATTCCAAAACGTTGAACGCCTCTACAAGGTGAAACTCGCATGAATACCCGATCACCGACATTAAATTCCAAAGCTCGACGATGTCGGTCTGCATAGCTCTTCTGTCGACTCTGAGCCTCTTTTAGCTTCTCACGAGCAATGGTAACTTTCTCATTTGTAATCTGTACCAACTCGGGCCCTTCAATAATTTTCTCACCAACCTCATCCCAACAATTAGGGGCTCTACACTTACGACCATATAAAAGCTCGAATGGCGCCATACCGATGCTAGCTTGCCAACTATTATTGTAGGCAAACTCAACCAGACTTAAATACTCGTCCCAGTTTCCACTCCACTCTAAAGCACATGCTCGAAGCATATCTTCGAGTGTCTGAATGGTACGTTCTGACTGACTGACTGTCAGTCTGAGGGTGAAACGCGGTACTGAATCTCAATCTAGTACCCCATGCGGCCTGCAACCCCTTCCAAAAACGCGAAGTGAAACGTGGGTCTCGATCACAAACAATAGAGACGGGGGTGCCATGGAGTCTCACAATCTCTCGAGTAAAAATATCGGATAACTTACTGACTGAGAATCCTTTTTGAATCGGAAGAAAGTGAGCCGATTTTGACAAACGATCGACTACAACCCAAATAGCATCATTTCTTTTGAACGTTTTAGGTAGTCCGGTAATAAAATCCATTGAGATATCATCCCACTTCCATACCGGAATGTCAAGTGTCTGAAGTAAACCCCCAGCTCTTTGATGCTCAGTTTTAACTTGCTGACAAGTAAGGCATCTGCTGACATAACTGGCCACGTCCTCTTTCATACCGCTCCACCAAAAATGTTGACGAAGATCCCGATACATCTTTGTGGATCTGGGGTGGATTGAGAACGGTGAACTGTGAGCCTCGGCTAACAACGACTCCCGTAGGGTGGAATCGCTAGGAACACATAACCGTTTCCCACACCAAACTACGCAATGTTCGTCTTCTCTGAATTCTGACTGTTTACCAACCTCCAAATTCTGTATAATTGCCCAAATTTCTCCGTCTTCATATTGCGCACTCTTGATTCGAGAAATTAGATCAGGCTCAATCTGAAATCTGGCTAGATATCCATTGGTATCACCAAAATGGAGACCAATACCCAATCTATCCAGATCATTGAGGATATGAGGTTGTAGCTGAAAAGAATTTATCGTTCCGGAACTCTTCCGACTAAGAGCATCGGCTACAACGTTTGCCTTCCCCGGATGATACTGTATGATAGCGTCGTAATCTTTTAGAAGTTCTAACCAACGTCTCTGCCTCATGTTCAGCTCCTTCTGAGTGAAGATATATTTCAAGCTCTTATGATCAGTGAAAATATCGCAAGTCTCTCCATAAAGATAATGACGCCAGATTTTCAACGCGAAAATAACTGCAGCGAGTTCGAGGTCATGCGTCGGATAGTTAACCTCGTAAGGTTTCAACTGTCGTGAGGCGTATGCAATGACTTTACCATGCTGCATTAAAACGCAGCCGAGACCTTTCTTAGAAGCATCACTATAAATTTGGTATCCACCCGTGCCTGAAGGAAGTGTAAGAATCGGATTAGAAACCAATCGCTTCTTTAGTTCTTCAAAACTCTTCTCTCGATCATCATTCCAGGAGAACTTAACCTCTTTCCTTAACAGTTGCGTGAGGGGTAGGGCGACGGCGGAAAAACCTTCAACAAATCGGCGATAATAACCGGCAAGGCCGAGAAAACTACGGACTTCTGAGACTGAGGTAGGTCTAGGCCAATTAGTGACTGCCTCGATTTTAGCCGGGTCCATTGAAATGCCTTCGGCCGACACAATGTGACCCAAAAACGCTACCTTGCTTAGCCAGAACTCGCATTTTGAGAATTTTGCATAAAGCTTCTTTTTACGTAAAATCTCGAGTACGATACGAAGATGATCCTCATGTTCCGCTTTACTTTTAGAATAAATTAGAATATCGTCGATGAAGACTATCACGAACTTATCAAGAAATTCTCGAAAAACTCGGTTCATCAAGTCCATGAAAACGGCGGGGGCATTGGTTAACCCAAACGACATCACCAAGAATTCATAATGGCCATAACGAGTACGAAAAGCTGACTTAGAAACATCTGAATCTTTGATCTTAAGCTGATGGTAACCAGATCTCAAATCAATCTTAGAAAAACATTTGGCGCCTTGAAGCTGATCGAATAGATCATCGATACGAGGCAAGGGATAACGATTTCGAATGGTGATTTTATTCAACTCCCGATAGTCAATACAGAGTCTTAATGAACCATCCTTCTTCTTCACGAATAAGACCGGTGCGCCCCAAGGAGAGACACTCGGTCTAATAAAACCCAGTTCCAATAATTCTTGTAGCTGCTCTTTGAGCTCCTTAAGCTCCAAAGGTGCCATACGATAGGGTGCCTTAGAAATCGGCTCGGCACCAGGGACAAGATCAATAGTAAACTCTACCTCGCGATCAGGTGGAATTCCAGGCAATTCTTTAGGAAAAACGTCCGGAAAATCACAAACAGTCGGATAATCGGAGATTTTGGGTTCATTAGAAGATGTAGCTTTAACCGTAGCAAGAAATCCCGCACAACCGTGCGATAGAAACTTATGAGCCTTAAGCGCAGAAATAATTTTTAAAGATTTTCGAGGCTGGGTCCCCTGATAGATAATTTCGGGACACTGAGGATTTCCAAATAAAACACGACGAGTCTGACATTCGATCGTTACATTATGTTGCGATAACCAGTCCATACCCAGAATAACATCAAAGTCGCTCATATGCATAGGATACAAGTCTGCGGCACGGATAACTGAATTGATTCGGATTGGACACTCATTATAAACGTGAGAGATAATAGTGGTGTCTCTCAGAGGAGTAGATATCACTAAAGGGTACTCTAAGGTAGTAGGCATAGTCATTAAATATTTAGCAAATAAGAGTGATACCACAGAATGTGTCGCACCAGTATCAAATAAAACATACGTATCACGATCACCAATTTGTAAATTACCGGAAACCATACCTGGGGCATTAGCTGCATCATTAGCTGTAAGTGTAAAAACTCGTCCTCCTGCAGCAGATCTAGCATCTTCCCTAGTATTAGCCCTAGGGTCCCGCTGAGGGCAGTCTCTGATCATGTGTCCTGCATCTCCGCATCTAAAACAACGACCTTCAGCTCGACGACAAGCACCTCCATGACGTTTCCCACACGTGCCACACAGAGGAGTATTTCGGTTTTGTTGATTAAGTGGTTGAGCTCTGGTGGGGTTATGATGTTGTTGCATATTATTCTGTGCGGGCCTATGATTCTGGTTTCGATTTCCCCCATTTCGTGGCTGATTGTTGAAATTCCTATTAGTACGCTGTCTACGGTCTCGGGGTACAAGGGACTGTTCGGTTCCAACTTGAGAAGAAGATTGACCCTGATTAATTTCTCTAGGCCGCTTACGACTTTCATCAAAAGATTTCTGGCGGTGTTTCTTATCATTATCAAGGTTCTTAACCGCATCAACTATCTCATTTATGTCATTAAAACGGAGGTTCAAGATAAACTTCCTATCTCGGTCACAAATGGCCCACTTGAAATGGTTGGTCTGTTGTTCTTGCGTGCCTACAGTTGGGCCAAGAAAACTAACCAATCGACTGAAACGATTTTTAAACTCAACGATGGGCTCATCATTAGCCTGAATAATTGAAGAATATTCTCTCAAATATTCACTGCGATCAGCATCAGTGAAATACTGTTGGTAAAACAAAGTACGGAATTCATTCCAAGGAAGTGTAGCAGCATAATTGTCTCCACCACGGGCAGCTTTCAGTGTCTTCCACCATCTGTGAGCGTCATCTTCAAGCTTGTAAGTAGCTAATCGAACCTTAAACACATCTTCAACACCCAGCACTTCAAACAGTTTCTCGATGTGCGCGATCCAGTTTTCAGCTTCTACTGGAGAACTAGCAATACTAAAGGATTTTGGCTTTTGCTTTTGAAAACGCTCAAGCCAGACATGAATACCAACAGGAGGATTGTTGCCTCCAGCATTGTTTCCACTGGTGTTGTTGCCACCGGCGTTGTTACCACCGACATTGTTGCCACCGGCATTGTTCTGCTGCAACTGTTGTATGATGTTAGGGACTGCCGCAGCAATAGCCGCATTGACGGCGTTAACGACAAGGGTCGCAAGAGGTGGGTCGTTTCCAGCATCATTCCCGTTTTGGCGGTTAACACGTCTTCTAGGAGGCATCTGAAAGTAAGATAACGTATGAATTGAACGATAAGGATTTACGGAATACGCGAAAGACGAAAAGGAAAATCCTAACCCGACGTCTACCCATTAACTCACATTTTTAATTATTTTCGTGTAAGTTTTCTACAAGAAATAGCCTGGGCTCTGATACCATAACTGTAACACCCCAATCCGGAGCAGGCTGACATGTCACTATTACAGATATCATAGACCAAACAAAAACCATTTAAATGAAATGAAAAGAATCCCATGGCAACCAAAAGAGTTAAAAATACTGAAAGAAATTCTAAGTCAAATTTATTAAATGCTTAAAGAAAATTAAATCAAGTCCTTATTCTTGAGCTTCATTTTACTCTCATCACTGATCTCCCCGATTTCCCGAATTACCTGTTAGCAAATAAGACAGACACAAACAAGAAAATATGGCTGAGCCAAAAATTGCCCAGTAACGGAGAGAACAATAGTACAGGTAAAGGCATACATAAGACAAAACACATACTGAAATAAAACTGAAACTATTGCGGATATAAAACCACGTTTTAGACCGAACTATAATTAGATGCGAAACATAATCCGATACACGATCGGGACGTAATCTGAATATACTCAAATTTAACCAAATGCATATACACATATCAAAACGGACCAGAAATATAGCGAAACAAAATATAATTACTAATATACACGACGATGATGTTAAAATAAATAGGTCGTGTGATACGGAAGCACCCAGAGCCTAAACAGAGGGGTACACAGCTAGCTAGTCCATGCACCAAGGAGACGGTGTGGGTGGCGTGCACACATTGTTCCATCTCAAACAGAAGTCAGGAGTCAGGAGTCAGGAGTCAGAAGTCGGAGCTAAGATCGATCTATACGCCTCTAAGTGGCCAAGGTACTACATGAGTACTTTCAGAGACGCCGTGAACTTTGATTACGCACTGTCACGATAAGTGCCATGTCAGGAGTCAGGAGTCAGAAGTCGGAGCTAAGATCGATCTATACGCCTCTAAGTGGCCAAGGTACTATATGAGTACTTTCAGAGACGCCGTGAACTTTGATTACGCACTGTCACGATAAGTGCCATGTCGTTGACGCCCCAACGACAAGTCAGAAATGCTCGGGTAACAGAGTACTGAACTAAAGTCGTATAACTAAAATATATTATATAAAATAACTGAACTCAAAATATAACCGACGCGTAACGAAAATCCGTACTACAAAGTAACGGAATAGAGTCAATACTAAAAGTGAACAAAAACAGAAACCGTACTACAAAGTAACAAAATAAAATTTATACTATGAGTGACAGAAACCAGAATCCGTACCTTAAACAAAGCAAAAGAAAAGATAAGGTTGTCTTCAACTATATTGAGAATCTACATTATAATATAGTTCACATAAGATTTATTGAACTCAAAATATATTGCGTGATTAACCGATCGGTTTTCCGGCGACAAGGGTTTTTTATAAATAAAAATAATAATAATAATTCGACAGTTGATTTCATAAAAGTCATGTAATTGTTACTAATATTAATATATAACGTTAAATGGATGGCAGGAGTTTTGAATTTAACATTCAGACTCTTACCAAAAGGATTTATACAATTATTTAACATAATCCTCTTAATTCTAAATAATCTAAACAGATGGTGGCCACATGTTATGATTAAATTTGCATTTATACATCACACCATAAATAATATTCATTACAGATTATTAGTGATTAACAATTGAGGTGTGTTTGAATTAAGAAAACGATCACACAGTTACACGGAGAACACCAACATGAGTACATATTGAATGTCACTATTAATATATTCTACCCTTTAAAATTCGGATTTAAAGTTTAGTCACCGGAATCGTATCAGAATTTAAGAACTCAAGATTATACAAGAACATGAAAGGTGAACAAGAGCATAACTATTACCTCCAGATCCGAACAAACTGAATGTATCTAAAAGCGAGGGCGGTGGAAGTAAACGGACGCATGACGGTGGCTGTCTCTTACTAAATCCAAGAGATCAATATGGCAGCGGCGAAAAACTGGCGTGATGGTGATGGTTATCTCCGGTAACTGGTAGCGTTGGCCGCATATTTTCGGTAAATCATAGAATGGTGGTGGTTGTGGTGAATACGGCAGCGAGGAATGAAGGGGCAGAAGGGGTTTTAAAGGGGATTGAGAATTGAATGAAAAGAATATTAAACTCCTAGTTTATTTGAAAATTTGTTGAACAAGATAAATCTTGAAATCATATCCAATCTTGTTAATTTAATTCATTTGATATTGTTTTATGCATGAAAAATCCTACACGTATATACATCTAGAAATTGTTGCTTACTCTAACAATGTAAAACTCAAGATTCAAAAATTCAAGATTGAGATATAATTATCGATTCTAGAACTATTATAATTAATATATATGTTTATCTTTAACTAAAAAAAATACGAGTTATTATAATAGTAATAGTACGCAACAAGAGTTGACGTATATGATACTGCCATTTATTGTGGTTTTAGTTGAGTTAGTCAAGATTATGTTTCCTGTTAGGATTTTACCTGTACTCTTTAAACCTGTTCATTTAAAGCGACACGTGATTTGCATACCGGACAAGTGGCCTTTAACCTTAGCCATTTCACGATGCATGTAGAATGGAAGTGATGACCGCAGAGAAGTAAATGAAGTGGTTCACCGTCTTCATAGTGGCTGAGACATATACAACATTCCTGAATAATACATAAAGATAACAACAGTATACATCAACCAACATGTAAAAAAAAATGATGCTAAAATTAATAGAATATAGCAAATTATAGAAAATATTGAAAAGAACTGTTTCGGGTCAACCCAGTTGACCTGAATAATAAAATTACCCGTTTGACCGTTATACAACCAGATTCAAACTGTTCTACATACTCACTTATGTCTGCTATTTAAAATAAATTATACATAACTTACAGTACTTGTAAAAGACAATATTATTATTTATCAGTAATAATATAACCTTTGAATAATTGTATGTGTCAAATAGACTACTGTGAACAACTCTCATTTGTTTGACCACTTTGACCTATACGAACCAATCCCGTTTTAGCTATTTTTTATTTGACCCGTTTTAGATTAAACACAAACCATTTAGACCCATTCATAAGTAAATGGGTCAAAATTGCTTCCTCTGTGCACAACTGGCTATTCAATATTAAGTATCATAATGTGATTAGTAATTAGCAGCTTTTAAATAGTAAGAAATCATTTTATCATACCGCATATTCAGTATGAATAACTAGTTCAGTAGAATAGTCCGGGCCATTTGTTCCTTTTGGGATCATTCTGCATTCACTAACACCAGGTTCCTCCACGTTAAAAATTTCATATACGGGCAGTCTGCTGATGTCAGCCTCTGATGCACGTTCCTGTGTATTCGCATGGTTGTAAACATCAGCAAGAAATAAAATTTTATTGAACTAAAATGTTTTCATCCATTTTACCTGGCGCTTCATGTAATACATGAAGGCGAGAATGCAAGGCAAGCAAAAACAATAAGCAGCTGCTAGTAAAAAATAGAAAAGAGAACGGAGGATGAGAAAGAACACGTCCATAGCCAAAAATGCTAGACTCAACCTGCAATCATTTGACAACAAAGTAAGAAAAAAAAAGGATAAATTTGAAAGAAATAGCTAGAAGCATGATTCATTATAAACCGTTCAAGAGTCAACACAATACCAGAATAGATGTGGAGTGGCACTATTATTGTAAGATACAATCCAAACGAATCCAACCACCGACCACAAATGATAGAGCACTTCATTAAGCAAATCCCATCTGAATATATAAAACATCGTTAGGGCATTTCAATCATAATAATCGATCAACTGCTTCCAAAAACTTTTGTACAGTGTCAAATAATGTTGTGATTCTTGTGGGAATAGGGATCATGTATTTTTGCAAAAACATCAAAGATGATATTTAATTTAAAAATCGCACTAATGGCCCTGCATAAACATTTAGCTAGCTTCAAAAGGCAAGGCGAAGACGCAAAAACTAGACTGTGAAGAGAAACATTAAAAATAGGCATCTGCTCCCTGAATCCTGTTCACGATCTGTTTTTTCCAATATAAAATCCCTCCATCGGTTCACTATATGATACTTGAAAATTCATGCTTAAGATCCCATTCTAAATTGCATAAACTCAGCATTTTTAGTAGGATTTGATGAAGTAAAGAGATGTATTGGGGGTGCAAATATATTACTTTTCTAGGATATGCCTGAAGCATCACATATGCAATAATTTAGCAGCTTAATCAAAGTGTTACTCTTACCATATTCACATCAGTTACATTAGTTTTTCATCTTTATGAAGCATGTAAAATCTTAAGCGGTCAAATATGTATCATTCTAACAAAGCGTACCTAAATTCCCTAGACTACAATAAACAATGAGCTTACTCGTGTTGAACTTAACTAATCTCTTAACATTGAAGAAACTTGGTGATGAAAGTCCATAAGCTTCTACTTATTTCATTTTTGGTTATATAAACATGACTTTAACTGTATTAAAAATATAATTGCACTTTAACTTGCAGATAAAATTAGAATTTATGAACAATCAATCACAATCGTAGTATATGCAGTTGACCAATATGTTACTTATTCTGAAACAGTTTCCATCTTAAACTAACATAACTTTCTTCCCAGACTACACTAGGAAAATTAATCAATTATTCATTCTCAGGATGTTGTTAGATCCGATAAGGTTCAAGCTTCTAATATAACTCTCAGATTTAATCTTTTCTAACTAAGTGTAAATTATATATGGCAATCAAGAACAATCAAGTACAAATTAATCATCCATACAAGCTTGCTTATAATCAAGAACAATGGGCTCATTGATGAATCTGGTCTGCCAACGAAAGTCAAAGCTGACCGGCTTTAATTGTATAATTGATCATCTTTACAATTTTGCACCTACTTATAGGCCATAAACCAGTTCATACGAGGAGACTACACCAGTTCGTTTAACAGAAACTGTCAAATGTCAATAACCGCTAATAACGACCTTTTGACTTTTCATTTCTGCCCTGTGCCCAAATTTATACATAATTCTATCTAATCTAAATTTGTTCAATCCTACTACATATATACATAAATTAAATAATCCGAAGCTTATAATATAACATTTCATACGTTTATTCGACCAATAGGCAACTAACTATATCAGACAAATAACACCAGAATTCTCAGACCTAATTAGTTATAATACTGAAAGCAGCATATATTCACCTAATCGGAAGAACACAATCTCCATCGTTCTGAATCTCCGAGCTCGAACCACCGCTAGTCAAACCGGTAACTTCTGAATTCACATCAACTGATTCTCTCATTCTCCTCTTCCTATACTCCACCAACAAAACCACCACATTCGCCACACAATGCACCGCGTAACCGCAAATCCAAACCCTAAGTCTCACACTCCTCTCTTCCCGCGCAATCCAAAACACCATAACAACCGCAACCACCACAAACGCGAGGTTCCACACCGTCTCCACAGCAACAACTGGAACCGAGTAGCCGAACTCCTCTCGGTAATCCTCCATCTGTAACGCTACGTTCTGGCTCACTATCAATGATGCGCCACGTCGGCCGGCGAATAGGCCTAGGAGCATTGGAACTCTAGTTGAAGCTGTGGCTAATTCGGCGGATGGCGGTACGGTGAGGTGAGGTTGAGAGAGTAACGGCTCGTCTACGGCGGTGATTTCGGTTATCTCCGGTACTGGAGTTGTGATCTCCGTCGTCATTGTGACGGTTGAAACAGAATGGTAACGGTAGTGAGTTTGTTTTGAAATTGTAACGGTTTGTTTATATATAGGTGGGAAAAAGTGTAGTTTTGGCTTTTATGACTAAAATGTACGCTTCATGGGTTAATGTCGATAAAATGTTCATTTGACTGGCGAATTCTTAAAATGTTCATGCTAAAACTTTTCGGGTGGGACAGTTTTCAATTATTATCTGACGGGATTTTAAACGAACAAGATTCTGCCACGCATCGAAACTTCACCGGGTCGCTGGTTTTTTAAAAATTGATCATTGGAGCGGACAAGATTATTTAGGCTTTCAATGAGATTATTTTGGCTTCCGACGATATTTATTTTTCCATCGCATGAAAAAATATTTTTGTCTTTCGGCTGGATTTATTTTGGCTTTCCGACAAGGTATTTTTAGACAAATGACAAAATCTGGTTGGTTAAAAATTCGTAGTGTGATTATTAAAAGTGCAAGAAACATGTGGATTATCGTCGAAGTTGTGTCTCCTCCGGCGGTGGTGGAACGGTGACGTGAGTTTGAGAGATTAACGACTCATCTACGGTGGTGATTTCCGGCACCGGTGTCGTTACGAAGGTTGTAATAGAATGATAATACCTCTAAGGTTTTAGTGTTTTGACAATAAGTGGTGTGATTTTTAAAAGGATAATGATAAAAATATCTGTCTAACTAGTAGACAAGACAAAATGTCTATTTTAATAATCAATTCCCAAAAATGTCCACACTAAAACTCGTTTACCGATGACTTTATAATCATTATTCCGCGAAATTTTTTTACCAGCCAGATTTTTGTCACGTGTCATAAATTTGCCGTGCTGTTAGTTCGTTTTAAAAAAATTGTCAGGACCGACGGAATTATTTAGGCTTCCAACGAGATTATTTTGATGAGATTTATTTTGCCATCCCATGAAAAATGAAAAGTTGGATTTCGGCTAGATTTATTTTGGCATCCAAGGAGATTTACGCTGCCATACGATGAGATTTTCCAATAAGATTTTTGACATGTGGCAAAATCTGGTTGGATAGAGAGGGAAATAGTATAGTTTCAGTTTAACACTTAGGGCGTGTTCATTTCACAGAATTCGTGGGAATTCAAAGGAATTGAAATTAAAATCCCATGACATGGCGTGTTCGTTTCGTTGGAATTGAAATTGGAATCTTAATTCCATTTTGGTGTGTTCGGTTCAAAGAATTGGAATTGGAATTCAATTCCTTCAAATTCCTTAAAATACAAGGATTTCAAATCCTCCCAACATGTAGAGGAATTCATTGGAATCTTTTCTCGAGTTTTTTTTTTTTGTGTGTTAACGAAGACAACGAATAAAACATTTTAGCTTTTTTACTTTTTTGGTTTTTAATTTATATTTTGATTTATGATTTTTTTTTATTATTTTTGAATACTTTTTTAGGGGTTTTTGATCTTAATAGAAAACCCATTAAAAAATTCAAAAAAATAATAAAAAAATTATAACACAAAATATAAATAAAAACAAAAAATCTAAAGAGACTAAAATGTTTCTGCCGTTATCCTCGTTAAAAAAATAAAAAAATAAAAAAAACTCAATTCCGATTCATTTGTCAAACGAACACATAAAAAATGTAATTGGATTTCAATTCCAATTCCTATGGGAATGTTTAGATTCCAAATCCAATTTACTTCTAATTCCAAATCCTATGCAAATTCCAATTCCAATTCCATTCCATTATGTGAAACGCACACGCCTTTAGGTTTAGTGTTTTGACAATAAGTGGTTTAGATTATTTAACCACTTCAAGATCATAAAAACTAGAAACACTCCACTTTTGTGAAAGAAAAATGATTTGTGTGATTTCCAATTGCTTTGATACGTCATAGTTAGTTATGGGGAGGTTTGGTTAAGTTATTTTCAGCTCGATCAAATAGAAACCGAAAATTTCGGCTTTTGGAAAATGTTAATTGGCGAGTGAGTGAGTGAGTGAATAGGTAGAATGATTGCCTTCTCTCCCAATGTATAATACCTTAAGATTATGGTGATGAGGACTGCAGTCCCTTGTTCGGACCATATTTTGGTATCCTGTTATTATCAGGTTGGTTATTTTGTTATTGGTGGTCCCTTGTTTTTATGAGATTGATTTTTCAGGATACCAATTTGAAACTGATTACGTCATTTATTTCCAGTCAAGTCAAATTAGTCATTATAACTTGTGTCACGCCTTATACGGGTCGTATAAATATTTTCTCCATATCATACGGCCATATTTATAATTTGTGATATATTTACTAAAAGGTAATGACTTTGGTAAGAAAAATAGAAAATTGTTTAAACCGCCAAAACTGAAACGTTAAACCGTTCGGTTCAAGCAACCCGTCTTCCTAAACCTTAATTAGCGCTTCGGCTTAGCATTCTCATAAACAACTAGCCTAACCGCATAGTGAAAACAACTAAAATTCACCTCTTTAAATACAGAGGTGTAACCTAATTACAGATAACGAGATAATAATAGTAAGTCGTTAGTAACTATTTTAATATTCAAACTAAATAATCATCTGAATATTCAAACAGTATATAGAATAAACCCGACTAAGAGTAGCAAAATACATACATGATCAAGTCATTTATAAACTATTAACACTACCAAATACTTCATGTCTATTTTTAAATACTGCAACTCTCCAACTCCATTCTTGCAACTATTTGATTGTCACTAGCCACGCCGCGCCTACTTCCCATGTCACGCCATTTTATACAAAAAAAAAATAATCATGATAAATTATCTGTTAAATGTAGTATATAACTTTTGCTTATATAGAAACCCGAGTGAAATATATACTTACTTTTGTAGCGTTTAATCGCCTTACATAATTTACTCCCACATTTACACGTGAATGCCTTCACGGGGTGACTATCGTCATCAAAAGCAATACCATAATCCTGCATTCATTTTACAAACACGAGCTTAACATCGTCATCCTAACATATATGTCATAGTTAGAGGTATAAACGAGCCGAGCCGCTCATGAGCTACTCAAGACTGTTCGCTAAAAGATAAAACCGAGCTGAATTTAAGCGAGCTCAAGCCTAACAACAACCTTGTCTAATAAATGAGCCTGAGTCCGTGCTCGGGCATCACTTATCGAGATCAAGTAGGGTGGCGAGGCTAAACGAGTCTATTATTTATTTAGGGTATGGTTTAAATACAAATAACTTTTGTCGTGAGAACTGTACAAATAACTAGAGTAATTATTATTACACTATAACGTCTGAACTAGAGTAATTATTGTTACACTATATTATTTTTTATAACATAATTACTCTACTTCAAAACTGTAATTACTCTAGTTATCTGTATGTTTACTCTAGTTATTATTATTTTATATAAAATTATGATAAAATCAACTAAATAACATAATGTTACGTTATATATAAAAAATTATAGTTAAAAATTAGTTGATAAATAATAAATGAGCTAAGCTCGAGCTTGCAAAACTACTCACGAGTTGAGCCCGAGCTCGGCTTATTTACACCCCTAGTCATAATAATACATGGCTACTTACCCAAGTTAATTCTTCCATAGCTTTTACCTCCCTAGTAGTGAAAAACGCATGCTGCAAATTCAAATAACACGTAAATTTGTCATATGAACAAGTAAATACTTGTAACAGATACATCACAATAAAAAACTAAAAAGTAGTACATGGTAATAGCGATGATCCAGCGGCTCCACTTCAACCGGGATCTCAACTATGTTAGCATCCACACATCTATCAAACAAACCAAACATTTATTCAGTTTTTATATATCAAGAAAACAAATAAAAGTTTGGATTAAACATTTAAACGCATAACATGCAAACAAATACCTATGGTTAATGAAACGTGCAACGTTCCCGAAAGACGTGGCATCTAAATAAAGAGCCTCGTTATCTTTTACGAAACGTTGTGAACTCCAACCAGCATCCAATACGACAGCATGTGAATGTTCTTCATTCTTGCTTTGTTCTTGTTCAAATAACTCACTATTTGTTACAACTTCGCCAACATACTCGCATACAAATGCCCCCCTCGGTAAGTCCTTAAGTGTCCTAAGCCCCCAACCCTTTCCCTCGGGTGTCATAAATACCTGCAAAAAAAAAAGAATGTAATGTTAAGTTAAAGTTAGGGGTGTGCACAAAACCGAAAAAACCGAATCGAAACCGATACAACCAAAAAAACCGAACCGAAAAAATCAGACTGAATTAGAATCCGACGGTTCGGTTTTGAACTTTAGCAAAAACCGAAATATTGGTTTTGGTTCGGTTTTGTATTTTGTTAAGAACCGAAATAACCAAAAACTTAACTGTAACCATTAAAACAAAATTCTACCGACGACCATTTGTTTAGTTTTAACATATGGTTAATAACAAATATATTTGGTTGTTACATATGGTTAATAAATAAAAACTAATAATACTAGTACTTTTAGTTTTGATTTTGATTATTGATTTTAAATGTATATTTTCTTAGCTTTTAATATTTGAAGCACAGATATTCAATATTCTATTAATCATTAATTTTAAAAAAAAATATCGTGCCCAATTTCAATATCTTGGGTCAAGTGTTTTATTTTGCCAAAATGTTTTGGCTCGATTAGCAAAACCGAAAAAACCGCATCCAAAACCGAACCGAACCCAAAAATCGAAACCGAACGGTTTTTATAAAATCATAAAACCGAAAGTTTGGTTTTTGGTTCGGTTTTAGACAATAACCGCACCACGCACACCCCAAGTTAAAGTCCACAACTAAACATTTTGTGAATTTTTACAACTAACCTGCAGTTTAGCTTGAACGCCTCTCTGAACAACGCGGTTTCCACAGTTCATACCACAACCGCACTTATGCCAGCATTCCTTTATAAACGTCTTAACCAAATGACCTTTACACGAACCGAATGGAGACCGGTTTGTCTTTGTCTTACTCCTTTTCAACCTCTCGAGTGGACAGTCATCACAATAAAAGTAGTCGTCTTTCGTCGGTTTCACAACAATATCAATGCATCTTTTAAGAAATGTTTCATCCACTAACCCGTCCTTCGTGTAAGCAAACTCACCCCCGGTTTGTCCCGCACAAGCACACATAACTTCACGCGATAAACAATCACCAAAACAATCCGGACAGCTGTTTTCATCGGATATACTCGCCAGCATTGACTTCACATTTGCAGCATTATGGCTAACGTTTTTCTGCATGTAGGTAAACGCAGGTAGTTTCTCGTTATCAACCTCGTTAACTAATGATACGTTTTCTTTTTCCAAACCGCGAGTTATATCATCCACCGTGTAGTTCTTGGGAATAATAATATTAGCATTCCCTTGTGCGGTGAAACCTTGGCATATGTCTTTTAAAACTTGTGCGAGAGACAATCCCGTTCCAAAACCTTGAAACTTCTCTTGATATATATTCTCAACGCGCTTTATAACATATTCATGACTAGTACTGGACCCGAGAGGATGTTTAGATACGGAAAAGGTGAATTTAACTTCACCGTTGGACGAAGAAGCTATGTCAAACTCGGATGACAGAGGCGATGGTGGTACATCATTCTCATTCTCAATATTATTATTATTATTATTATTATTATTATTATTATTATTATTATTTTTATTATTATTTGTATTTCTGTCAATATTGTTATATTCTAAACACAAGTTTTCGGCATTCTCAGATGAAAATCCTGCAGGATCTGCACATATTTTAAACAAATAGTTAACCATTCAAACAAATAATCAAACATTATAAAAACTTAGATATACATAATATAGGGTAAAGTTAAAATACAAAGAGAGACAAAAATGAGAAGTGTGAGAAGGATTTGTGGCCACACAAAAAAAACCCCTTAAAAATAAATTCAAAAAAAATATTAAAAAAATCCTAACTCAAAACATAAATAAAAAACGAAAAAATTTAAAAACTAAAATGTTTCCGCCATCATTCCCGTTCAAAAAAAATAATAAAAAAATGACGAAAAGACACAATGCCGAGATCAAAGACACAATGACGTCAATGAACAAAAGACACAATTATAACTAAAAAAAGACACAACAGATCGCAATATATAACACAATGCCGAACAAAATATAACACAATGTTGAGTAATATAACACAATATAAAGAAAAAATGACACAATCTATGACGAAAACAAACTCAAAACACAATGATAAACAAAAAGACACAACAACTTTTTTCACTCACCATTGTGTGTTTTTTTTAGAATGAGAAAGACGGTGGAAACATTTTTGTGTTTTTACTTTTTTCGTTTTTTTAATTAAATTTTGAGTTATGATTTTTTTATTTTTTTTTTCAATTTTTTGTTCCCATTTGTAGAATAACTTGACCCTACATATACATACTTGAACACGAGGCATCATTGCTTCTAAATCGAGGTCTTCTTATCAACGGTTCAACTTCTTCATCTTCTTCTGGATCATCATAAAATTCGAAGCCGTGTTGCACAATTTCATTATTCTGCATATCATATCATTAATCATTTAGTTGCAAAATATTATATATAATCTGGCTATAATATGATCAACATTTACCAAATTGGTCGTGAGTACCTTAGGGCCCTCGGGTTCAAAAATAGCGTCGATAAGCACTTTATAGTCGTCATCCTCAATATACGTCCAGTTCTTTTGATAAACCAACAAGAGGGGTTTCAATGCAGATCTTACTTTTCTCGGAGTTACGTCAAAACGCTTCATCGCTTCACATGCTTTTTTACTTTTTTCCAGATATAGTTTCGATGGCGCCATCAGTAAATCCAGCCTACACATTTAATAACAGAAGATACACATGAGCATCTTAATATCATTATATCTTTTCTGAAACCGCAAATCAAGTTACAGACTATGCAATCTTAGGGGTGCAAACGAGCCAAGCCTGAGCTCGACTAGGCTCGAGATCAGCTGGTTTAACTTACAGAGAGCTCAAACTCGGCTCGTTTATTATTATTTCCCGATTAATTTATACTATAACCATATATATTTCTACATTATAATTTTATATATAACATAAATATTACTATGTAGTTATTTTTTTCATAATTTTATATATAATAACTGTTAGTATTTCACGACCTGCGTGTTGCAGACTTGCAGTAGAGCCATTGAAAACAAATACAAATTTAACACGTTAATCCGCAAAACAGTTTAACGTCTTCGAAAGTTTATTTTAAAGAAAAAATCTTCTATGTAAAACCATGCATTATAGCAAGGGCGTTGACAATATCTGAAAGCTTATGCAAAAAAAGTCAAGCGTGTTGCATCGGTACCGTTAAACCGAACAAAAATTAGACACTAAAACGTTGAACCACGCACACTCGTTGCGGCATGTTAACTCGCAGCTCAATCAGATTTGAATTAATAATAATAATAATAGATAAACAATTATAAAGTATAGAAAATTAAAAGGTAAACCATAAGGGTTATTTGGTACTTATACTAATACTCAATAAAGCATAGAAATTTTTATATGCAATAGAGGTTTGTACACATAACTTTAAGACTTGTACATACAGAAGAAACAATGTATTTTATGTTAAATAAAAAATTTATGTAAATAACAGGCTCATGAGCCCGCTCGAGCTCAATAAGTAAAGTTCAAACTCCATTTAAGCTCTGCTCGATTCGAGCTTTTAGCAAGCTGATCTTGAGTAGCTCATGGCTTGGCTCGTTTACATCCCATAAGTTATCTTGTACATATACTAATACTCTTAAGGGGAGAATTTTACTTATACTAATACTCAAGAATGAAAACACAAATATATTGCATGCAATAGAGGTTTGTACACATAGCTTGAAGATTTGTACATGTAGAAAAAAACAATTAAAAAATATATCAAAACGCACAAAATTGAATAGTAAAACCTAATTAGATGTCACAACCATTTTTTGCTAATGTATAGGTAATTAATAATTATATAAATATATATTCAAGGGCAACAGGTTAACCTAACACATAAAAAAGTCGCCGAACAAAATAATAAAATAAAATAAAAAACTATCTAAATAATAGGCGTGTGAGCTACCTCGAGCTCAATAAGTGAACAGAGGGCTTGAGCTTGTTTAAGCTTGGCTTGATTCGAGCTTAAAACAAGCCGGTCTCGAGCAACTCGGCTCATCTACATCCCTAGGCACATGGTGTTTCTATTTCCGTACAATACCAGAATTTCATGGGTTTATGCAAACATTTTTATGAGTTTGAAGTAAAATAGGCGATCATAAACATTTAACTAGAAAAGTAACAAAATATATTTAAAAATGTTAGGGTTTTGGGTGTGAGAAAAGATCATCAACAGTGTAATGAGTTGAATTTAGTTTTGGTTTATTAAATAAATAAAATGTTGGTGATAATATTAGGCGGTTATGGAACAAGAAACTTACAGACAAAAGCTGCTTCAACTTGGAACAAAACGTTGGGATTTTAAGTTTAAAAATTTAACTTCATGTTTTGTTTTTGTGTGTCTGATGAAGATGAAAAGGTTAAGAAAGAAACCATTGAAATAAAATGGACAATGATCAAAAAGATGTTTTTTTTATTTTTGTTTAAATATAGAAATAGACAAATAGTTAGATGGATGGTGCTTGTAGTATGTACATATGGCAAGGTTAGTCCTTAGGTTTCATTTATTGTATTATTTGTTTCTGTTGTTCACTCGGATGGCAGATATAACATAAATAGTCCTTCGAGTGGTTGATTTCTAAATTTGGAGAGGGGGGTGCGGTTATGGAGGTGGCCGGAAGATTGGTGGGCAGGGATGCAGGTCGGGCATACGCCAAGAAGAATTGGTGTTGGGGAAGGTTTTATTTTCGTAAACCGAACATTAGTAGTAAGGATATTTTGATGACTTTATGAAAAATCAACAAAATTAATATTTTTTATGGCTGGTATAATGGCTATACGAGTCGTATAGCTCTTACATGACTGACTAAGGTACAAAGGGGGCATGATGACAGCTTTTTCAGTCTATACGGGTCGTATAGCCCTTATACGAGCCGTATAAGCTTCAAACATCTGACGCTCTCCGACACATGACAAAATTATGCACCATATACGGCTCGTATAGCCAGTATACAAGTCATATAGGTCCGCAAAGTGTCCAAATAACCTATGTGGTGTGTGAATAACCTATGTATGTGTGTTATGTGTGGGCAAATAATAATAGCAAAATGAATGAAATTAATCCTAATATGTATAACTTTTCTTGTAGTTTATTCATAAAAAATGGTGTTCTTCAATTAGGTATATATAATTCATACCTAATTTTCTTTATAAATAGTTTATTTGATTAATTGGCTGATAATAGTTTGCTAATCAAGATTTAAATGTATTAATTTTCGACTCAGGTTAATTAGTTACAAGACATATACAAAAACTAAACTTCAGGGTGTCTAAAATTCAACATAAAACTGTCTAGTAACAGTTACATTCCAGTTTTGGGCGTTTTATTCAATTTGAGTGAAAAAAAATTAATAGACTTCTAGTACGAATTCATCCCAATTTGCTAATGTTTATTGGTGAGACTACCCCTATTTAAGTATTTAACTGACATATTAATGATAAATTTAGCACCTTTTTTCTATGAATGCCACAACTTTTTTCTTTTTTTACCTGAAATACACTTTGAGCACTGTCTGTAACGTGTTACGTTCAAGTAACCATTAAGAACAAAACCTATTATTAAAGTATAAAAAACTAAATCTATAGGATGAATAAACTACATTTTAATTAACATGTCTTAGTATACTTCATTGATAGTTCATTAAATTTTGAATGTAAAAAATCATAAACTAGTAGTACTTTTATAGAAGGCTCTTTCCAGAATATCGGTAGGCCGTGTTGTAAAAATCTCGACTAGACACTGATTAATCTTTGATTAATTGCTAGTCCTCACTTCATTGATTAATTTTGGGCTAGGCGGCTAATTAATTGGTCAAAGGTCAAATCCTACAAAAATCGGCAGTTTCCAGCGAGATTCCAACCAAAATCAGCGCTTTGTGTCGATATTCCGACCAAAATTAGCGGTTTCCGACGATATTCCAGCAAAAACCAGCGAGATTCCAACCAATTTCCGACCAAAATATGTTTGTGTACATATAAAACTAAAAATTACATATAAAAATGTGTGTTTGTATATATAAAACTGAAAAATATACACCAAAGTCTGATTCGATTAATCCAGATTAATTGCTAGTCCCCACCCCACCGCCCGACTAGCGACTGACGATTTTTACAACTGGTAGCGTACCCTACCGATGCGCAACACCAATATAACACAGACATGAAGTTCATATTTTCTAACAATTCGATTTTTACAACCGGTAGCGTACCCTACCGATGCGCAACACCAACATAACACAGACATGAAGTTCATATTTTCTAACAATTCGGTTTCAATGGTCCGGTACCAGTACTAAAAATGCCCAAACCGGTACGGTATCAGTTCTTTAGCTCCTTTTCGGTCTCGATATTCTCCCGTACCGTACCCGTATACCATCTCTTCTTAGCTTTCAATATATAATTTAAAATGTACAACTTTAATTAGCTTACATCAAAACTTATTACTATCAACAATTTATAAAAATAACTTTGTAACACAATACAAAATAACATATTAGTTACATTAAGCTACATTAAAGGAAGATGCTGCTGTCTCAACAAACTTCCTAGCTCCCTTAAACCACCTCTTGTCACCAGCCTGTGCCTTGCATATATACAATTTACCGTTCGACACAGTCGTGGTGATCAGTTGATGTTTACCGCCCTCATCTCCGTCCGCAGTTCTTGTCAAAACCGACAAGCGATAGTATTGCTTCCCGTCGATCACTGGAGTTGAAGCTTCTAGTAAGTTAGCCGTCGCAAATGTATCTTCGTCGAACCCTCCCTGACATTATCATTACAAAACAAGTTAATTATACTAATGAGTCTTGATGTAACACACTGAGTTAAATGTGATTCGGGTCAAATGTAGATTACCTCGGACGCAGTTTGGCCGAAGTAAGCTTGCTTCCCAAACAAATAATTAATCTGTAAATATAAAGAACATATCAATCAATCAATCAATCATACCCAGTAAAATCCCACCGTCAGCAGAGCTATAGGTAGGGTCTGGGGAGGGTGGGATGTAGGCACACCGTACCTCTATCCAAAGAAATAAAGAGGTGGCTTCCAGAGAGACTCTCGGCTCTAAGAACATGTGTATGAAGCAAAAAAAGGAAATCAAAGTTTAACAGTTATATAAAAAACTACTACTAATTATAATAATATTAATAAAAAGGTCACAGTTTAACCGCAATATAAAAGCTAATAATAATAATAAAATATGTAAGGGAAATACCATTATGGTATGTGACCTAAATAAGTTAAGTCTAAGCCCTAAGGTATTCAATTCTCTCTAAAAATCCTTAACTTTAATTCTACTTCTCCACGAATTCCTATCCTCAACCATGTCCTCGAAGAGGTTTAGGTCTATCAAATCATGCCTAATCCTCTCATCCCAAGTCAATTTCGGTCGTCCTCTACCCCTCCTCCCCTCTATAGTAATGTTTTCTACGGATCTAACAGGATTCGTCGTCTGTCTTCTCTTTACATGTCCAAACCATCTCAATCTCCACTCTCTTATCTTGTCTGCTATGTTCGCCACCCCTAAACTCTCGCGAAGCACAACGTTTCTTATCATTAATAACAGGGTGTAAGTCGTGTCAGGTTGACGGGTTGAATTATTCAATTATTCAGCCCAAACATGGCGCATATTTTTATTCGTGACAAAAACATTAATCTTAATCTTAAACCGCACACACTTCAAATCATGTAACCCAAATAAAACCTTATTATTTTAAACGTGTCAGACGGGTAGCAGGTAATAATATCAGGTTTGTAGGTTGTAAAAAAATGGGTTAAATGGTCATAAATGGGTTGTAGGTCAACCTATTAAAGTTAACATGTTGGTGGGTCAACCCAACATGGGTCAACCCAACATGAACCGTTTTATTAAACTCGTCAACCCAAAACACACCGTTTTATTAAATGGGTCAACCGAGCACGGCCCATATAAACAATAAACATGTCAACCCAAAACAAATCGTTTTAATAACGGGTCAACCTGATACTGCCAGTTTGATTAAATGGGTCAACCGAACACGGCTCATTTAATTATACAGGTCAACCGAACACGGCCCGTTAGATAAGCCGGGTCGACCCAAACACAACCTGTTTAATCAAACGGGTCAACAAAACACGGATCATTAAATTAAAAGGGTCAACCGAGGCCCATTTAGTTTAACGGGTCAACTCAAACTCCACATGTTTATTTAAACAGTTCAGCTCGAACACGACTCATTTAATTATACAGGTCAACCAAACACGGCCCGTTAAATTAACCGGGTCAACCCAAACACAACCCGTTCAATCAAACGGGTCAACAAAACACGGATCATTAAATTAAAAGGGTCAACTGAGGCCCGTTTAACTAAACGGGTCAAGTCAAACACGACATGTTTATTTAAACAGTTCAGCTCGAACACAACCCATTTAATTAATAAATTTCACATGTGAACTCAATGAACAAGTGATTGATTTGATTACTTGGGATAAGAACTCCTCCGGGGAACCATAATCGGTGATCGATTTCTTGTCCGTAGGGGTTACAATGACTGCGAGATTGCTCGTTGTATCGAAATTGTCTTCGTATCGGAGAATCTGACCCGGGAACTCTACCTCCTTGCTCGGGTTCCACTTCGCAGGTACCGACAGCTTGAACCCGTCACCGTTGTATGGCAAGAAGTCTGTGTTCTTCTTTGGTTTACCAAAAACATTTGCTGGCATAAACAGAAACACCTTCAGTGCATATATTATGCTTCCAAATTTTTACACAATCAACAAGTTGAATTCAATAAAGTTGCAAGTTTCATACAAATTTTAAGTTTGCAAACGAGCCGAGCCGAGCCACTCGTGAGCTATTTGAGCTCGGATCAATAAAAATCTTGAAACTATCTGAGTATTTTTTAGATCGAGCCGAGGCCCGAGGCTCAAATAAAGCTTATTTGGTTATCAAGCTCGAGCCTTGTTTGTTTTCAAGTTTCACGCTATTGGACTTCTACGCATTAGTTTCACACTACACAACCGAGCTTGGGCAGAGTTTTGACTCGTTTAAGGCACTAAACGAGCTCAAGCCGAGCTTAGGATCGTTTAAATGTTTTTATGAAAAATATACAAAACATAAAAGTAACTAAAAACGTTTATAAAACAATAAAAATAATAAACGAGCCGAGACGAAGCTTCAGAAAACAATTCATGAGCTGAACTCGAGCTTAAAAATAAAAGCTCGAAACAAGCGAAGCTTAAACTCTCATAAGTCAAACGAGCCAAGTTTATGTCTCATCAAGCTCGGGCTCAACTTATTTGCATCCCTAGAGGCCATGTAAGCCTCAACTGCCGTCTAGGCCCGATAATGATGGCCCAAAATTTACATTATAGTTATATTGTAAAAATAATAAATAAATAAATAAAGCTTACACTAAGTTTGTGAAGTCAAAAAATAATTTATTTTTCAAATTCAATAAAATCAATATAATAAAGCTCAATAATAATAGTAAAAACAAGCTCAATAATTTTTTTTCTAAATCCAATTAACAACCATCTAAAGGATCTACACTAATAAGAAATAGCAATATAAGTAAATAAACCGATGCAAATACAACTTAGATTAACGTGCCAAACAATGCGAGTCAAATTGTGTAATTATATATACAAGTAGTGTAATTACAATGCATAAAACACCGACTTTAAATAGTTACACTATTTTATTCGCATGTTTAGTACAGTTTTTTTAGTTTTATTGTAAAGTCGATTTCTCATTAAACTCAAAATGATTAAAAAAAGTGGCAGACAAACGGACAATAAATTGCGATGCAACCCTTTTCTAGTTTATTCGTTAACTTTTCCCCACGGCATGTTTATTCATTTTTTTAATAAGAGCCTACAGCTTTTTTTTTTCTTTTTACTCAAGGGGTAGTAGGAGTACCGGGTTGACCGTACGCTGCATCGGCAGGTGACACTTTGGTACTAATAGCAGCTGCTCCTATTAAAACAGTTAGAGCCAACCGACGAGACACTGGCTAGTCCGTGGTCGACTGGCAGACAATTAGGTGGTTTGGCTTGTTTGAAAGTTGGCAAGGTTGTGTAGTTTTAGTTGGTGTGGCTAGTGGGTGGTGAGGTTGCAATAAGCAGACTTTGGATGTCATTGTTGTATTGTATGAGAGGTATGTAACGTGTGATATTGGAGTGACTATTGTAGGTTGAATAATAATAGAGTTATGATGTTTGGACTTTGGATAGGGAGTTATATCATAAGTTGGTTTTTGTACTTTTGTGTTTTTTAAAATATTAAAGTGGGGCCACTAGGCAAGTCTACAAGCTTCCTTAACTTTCTAGTGTTTTAGTCTTTTAGAAGATAAAATTTGTAGACATGTAATATGTTTGATCAATTTAGAGCTTCTGAAAGTTTTCAAAGGTTAGAAACATTAAACAAACTAGCATTTAGAAAAAAGAACAAGGCATATAATTACTTTTTATAGAGTAAACTGCTGATTTCGTCTCTATGATTTGTCTTAATATGTGTTTTTAGCTCAATAATTTTAAATTTGCAATTTTTGTTCTTGTGTTTCTATTTTACTTGCAATTAAACCCGAACCCAATAACTCCGTTAAGTCTGGTCGGAAAACCCATCTACGTGCACCTCACATAAGGGACAACTTTGTTTTTTTTCTCCCCAAGTAAACCCCAACCCCTCACGTGAGAGGCTTTGCAAATTAAGGCTTGGGTTTGTTTGGAGAAAAAATGACAAAATTATCTCTCATGTCAGGTGAACGCTGATAGGTCTAATATAACTAGACTTAACGGTGTTAGTGGTTCGGGTTTAATTGCAAATGAAATGAAAACACATGGACGAAAATCAAAAAATTTGAAATTGTAGGACTAAAACCGTAAATTAGGCAAACCATATGAACGAAAACTATAGTTTATCCGTTTTTATATTTACAAGTGATTTCGTAGATCTCATAGTCAGAATTGATTATAAATAACAGGTGTGTAAGGTATACATATCATACTTTATTTTGTTATTGACAAAGGCATTCTCTTTAAATAAATGAAAACTGATAATTGTTCAAACTAAGAGTAGAAATTAAATTAAATTTTTAGATAATTGACTTCAACAAACAATCTTTTAAACTCCATATTTTTATATAACGGAGGGCGGAGTGTATCACTCGAACCCACAACACCCCAAATTTTGTGTTACGTGTTTTAACCCACACCAACCCAAATTAAAAGAGGTAGCGTACTCATCTCATTTTCCATACCCGTATACCTCTTGTCATGTCCACCCTTACTCTTCTCCGAGTTCCACAACCCATAAAGTTCGTTCATTGCCACTACTCGAGGTACCATGGCAATGTGCTAGGGTAATAGGGGTACTCGAACTCGCTTGATGGTGAGTATAGTGCCATGCGCATTCTAACAACGTTTTTGTTTAATCTACTGTTTATAGGCGTCAAGTGATGTTTTGAAATGAGGATACGACATCATATTTTATAGGATGACAAAAGCTAAAGAGGGAATAGTTAGGCTGAGGGGTGTGGGGCTTCAACGGGGGCGCTAGAGCCTCTCCGCTCGCGCCCCCAGGCGCTAACACCACACCACCGGGGCGCTAGCGGGGGCGCGAGCACGAAAAATCATGCAGGCGTGAGTGGAATAGCGGCAGAAGAGAGAGTAAAGTGGCATAGGGGAGTGTGCAAAGATCCGTTGGACATATACAAAGAGCCGTTGGGCTCTTATTTAATTAAAAAAAACGTTTTTTCATCTATAAAATACCCCATTTCACCCATATCAATCACAACAACTTCAAAATAAAACCCAAAATCAACCCATCTTCCCAACTTTTTTTTAAAAAAATGGCTGGAAATTGGTATCCAAACCTAGATTCAGATTATATTGACGACGATTTATGGTCGTCACCGCACCAACCGATGTTTTATTCGGAGCCGCAAGAATCATCCGGCTTTCAACCATCCAACACACAACCGTCTCCTAACTTTGTTGTTCCGGAGACACAAGAATCACACGGTGAAGCTACGGGACCAAAAAGACGCGTCCACCGGAAAAAACAACTTGCAACGGACGGGTCGGGACCGGCTTCGACTCCGAGGACGAAACGGAAAACCACTCCGTGGTCATCGGATGAGAAGGAAGCCTTGTGTCGGGCTTGGATAGTCATTTCTGAGGATCGGCGTTGCGGTAATTGTTTTAACGTTTTTAAAAATGATTTTTAATAAAAAAGTTAAATGGAAATCTAATTTATTTATTCATTTTGCAGCCGACTACCAAAAGAGCAAGATTTTTTGGACAAAGGTTAGGGAGACGTTCTATACGCTCGTTGGGAGTACGGAGCGGAACGCCGATATGATTTCGGGTCGGTGGTCCGAAATCAGAAAATTTGTCGGCATGTTTACTAATCTTTTCAACAGGAACAGCGGTCGTATGAGACCAAGTGGCAGTGATGATTTGGCGGTTTACAATTTCATGGTCGAAGAGTGGAAGCAGGAGTGTTTGCGGAGGTATGGGACGGTGAAGACGTGGGACGATTTAAAGTTGTGGGAGAGGTTGAAAATGTGTTCCAAGTGGGTTGAGCTAGTGGCGCCGGACGTTGATGCGGAAGTACGGCCGAAACGGACTAAAACTAGTTCGTCTGGAGCGTATAGCACTTCAATCGGGTCGGATTGCCGCGTTGGATTCGACCTAAACATTGCGGAGGAGGAAACGTCTTCACCGCCGAGGAGGCGGCCATTGGGAAGGGACGCCAAGGGGAAAAAACCGGCTGAGGGGGAAGCCGTAAACATCGCCAATCTTGTTGAATCCCTCAATAAATTCAACAAAACCATGGAGGTGGTCTCTAATGACAGAAAGGAAAAAAGTCGAATGAGAGATTTGGACTTCCTAGTAAGACTTCAATAACCTAAATCCGGTCGATCAATTGCTAATGGAAAAGCAAAAGGAACGTATCCGAAAGAGGTTGATCGAAGAAGACCAAGCCGAAGAATAAGAATAATGTTTTTTTAGTACTTTAATTTTTATTTTATTTTTAGATATTAATGTGTTTTTTTTATTAATGTGTGTTTTTTTTAATAATTTATGAGTTTTTTTAATATTACGTTGTTTGAATATATTTATAAAAAAATAAAAAAAAAATTCGCTGGAGCCCCTCAACACCAGGGTCTGGGGCTCCAACGGGGGCTCCAACACCCCCTTATCCAGTTTCTCTCTCTGCCACACGTCATAATATTATTGGCTGGAGCCCCTACTAAAGTCCCCATTAGAGCCCCCCACACCCCTCAGCCTTAAAAGTCGATATGATTAAAATTAATGTTGGATGGAATAGCATAATCATAAGCAAAAATGATTGATTACAGGAAGGGATTATAATTTTCTTTTTTTTAACGGCCACCAAACAGAGAATTATCTAATTACTCTGTACAAGTTGACCCAATGATAAAATGTCACCGTCAACTGAACCAAACCAGAGAGAGCCGTTAGGTTTCAATACCTTTTAAAAATCAAAATATATTATTTCTACAAGGCTCTAGAGATAAGTATTTGATTGGACGTCACATATCGCCACGTCAGCCATCCATAATATCATATCAGTTACCCAATAATTACCAGTACTTTTTTCCCGCCAAATCCATTTCTTAAAACCCTACCGGAGCGTCTCCATATTAACAAACAATTATTATAAATAATTCATTTTAAGGTTTCATCAACGGCTCGCTTCGGCGGTAGATATTATATTATTATTAGTAGAAGAAGAAATTGGCAGTGGTTTTACACAATTGTAAGTTGTAACAAACCCTAGATCTTATTATGTAAATAAAAAAACTTATATGATGATATAGCAATAGGTGTTTTGATTTGTTACAGTTATAGATTATTATTATTATTATTATTATTATTATTATTATTGAGTCAGTGTCAGTGTGTGATGTTTGTTTCAGTTATGAATGCATATGTCATATGTGGATTGATTACACAAGTTTTTTTCAATTTGGAGTTAAATTTTCAAATTTGTCAAAATTAAACGAGCCGAGCCGAGCCGAGCCGAGCTCAGCTTGTTTTGACTTACGAGAGCTGTGAGTTGTTTTTTCAAGCTCAGGCTCGGCTCGTTTACCGTTTATTAATTGAATTATATGTGTTTTTTAATTAGTTTATATATTTTGAAAAAAAAAATGTTTAACGAGCCTAAGAACGACTTGAGCTCGTGTAGTATAAATGAGCAAAAGCTCCAGCTTGGTTGTGCAGTGTAAAATTAATACATAGTAGTACAAAAAGGAAATGCTTTAAAATATACAAAGCTTGAGATCGGGCTCGATAACTAAACGAGCTTTATTTGAGGCCTAGGCTCGGATCTTGGATCTTTTTGAGCTTTTTATCGATCCAAGCTCAAGTAATTTGTTATTGAGTCATTGTGTGATGTTTATTTCAATTATGATTGTATATGGTCAGAACTAGGGGTGTAAACGAGCCATGCCCAAGCTCTGCTCGTTTTGACTTACGAGAGCTTGAGTTTGAGCTTGGCTAGTGAGTTACTTTTTCAAGCTTGGGCTCGACTCTAATTATTATTTGTTAATTCACTTATATGCATTTTTTATAATTATTTTATATATTTTGAAAAACAACTTTTAACGTGCCTAAGCACGACTCGAACTCGTGTAGTATCTTAAATGAACAAAAGCTCAGATCGAGCTTGGTTGTGCAATGTAAAATTAATATATAGAAGTGTATAGTAGGAAAAACTTAAAAAATACACAAAGTTTGTTAAGGCTTGACGAGCCTAAACGAGCTTCCCATACAAGGGTCGAGCTTGGACTCGATAACTAAACGAGCTTTGTTTAGGCTTGGCTCTCGGCTCGTTTTGAGCTTTTTATTGATCCAAGCTCAAGTAGCTCACGAGTGGCTTGGCTCGTTTGTACCCCTAGTCAGAACGTCGTCCAAATATGGTTCGGCCATTTTGACCAATAATGTAAAAAAGTTTTACCTTTTTTTTGGATAAATAAACGGTCGTCTGAGTGTTTTTTGAACGCTCGTTTGATGACGTGAAATCAGATGGGGATGCACTAGCCTAGTAGCCTGTAGCTATAGCTTGACCCATTTAATAATTATTTGAAATTTTCAGATCAAGTGTTTTAGTAACTTTTGATGAGATTCTAGGCTGAATCCTGCATATGATTTCTGATAACAACAAAACAAACCGGTTGGTCGGGTGGGACTAGCTGGCCAGTTTTAGCTGTTTGACAGTTTCGGTTTTGGCTGTTCGGCAGTTTTGAACATGTTATTTATTATTATAAAACAGTTAGCTTGTATTAAAAAGTCCAAGATAACAATTAACAAACATGGATCATTAATATAATACATATAAATGACCGCACATTCCAAAAATTAAACAAAAATGGTCACTTTGCTTCTATTTGGATGTTTCATTCAGTTTCAATAATTTATGTAGTTAACTAGGCTGCTGCACAGATGTGTATTGTATTATTGTGTAGCCTACAGTTGACTTGTGTTGACTTCAGTTTGAGTTAGTTAGGCCCATGGTTGTACAGTTAGTCATTTGACAGAAATTTGTCTCAAAGTTATTCAAAATTTTCAAATTTTGCATGCACATAAGTTGTTCTGTAATTTATATTTATCTGGTTGAGGCCAACAAAAATAAGGTGTAGAGAAGTTTTAATTGAAAAAAAAGAGACATTATTATAATTTTATAATTATTTTAACTTAGTCTGGCATGTTATATCTGTTTATCAGTTTAAATTCTTTTGCTTTCAATTTTCAATGTACAAAAGAAGCCAATAATAGACAAAGCACATTCAAATTTGGACTTAAATATTACAGATTAGCCTTTTGATCCTGCCTTTGCTCACTATTAATCTGCAATTGCTTGTACCTTTTGTTTGGTGCACTGCTCTATAAAAAGTCTTAGCTGTTATACAGACATTAATCTTCTAGAACAATTTTTATAAAAAGTTTTTGGTGACCATTAGTGATGCTGCAACTTGAATATTATGGAAAATGAAATGATGATAATGATGTTGTTACTTGCTAGCTATCTTCTTTAGTTTCTGTCACCTTTAGAATTTCATATATTAATGCAATAATGTCCACTTGAAAATATGACATGTTCCCCTTGCTTTACAGGATGGCAGTATCAAATACTGAAATACTGATAATGATATATTTCTTCAGCCTCAAGAAACCAAACAAAGGCTTAATCTTGTTATATAAATCTTTGTTGTAATCATATTATTATAGAGAAAGATAACATCATCTAATCTAATGCTCAAACTATAAACATAAACCAAGACATATAACATAATGAGTCAGCATCCTGCTGGCCCAGCCCGGTTACTAACTCGTTTAACTTTGCTTACATGGCGGTAGTGGCGTCCCACATAAGCAAAGATTACGCGCGTAAGCAGCCGACGGGAATATATTAAACGGTCTTCCTTGTGGGATTTCTCCACATAGCTTGTTCGTCCGGAAATTAACATGCCCTAATTTCTTGATCACCAACAACTCACTTGGTATTTTCCCGCCAATTAAATTGTGTGAAATATCCAACCACTTTAAATCTAACAAACTCCCCAAACTCGGTGGAATCATACCCGTTATACGATTCCTCGAAACGTCCAACTTCTTGAGTCCGACTAGCTTCGAGATTGCACTAGGAATCGTCCCCGTGATTTGATTGCTTGACAAGTCAACCGTCTCCAAGAACCGGTCAACACGGCCAGTTGACGCTAACAGCCCCGAGAGCGTGCCCGAGAGTTCGTTCGAGTGGAGGTCCAGTACCGCGAGCCCACTTGGCAACTTGAGTTCAGATAAATTCCCTTTCAGTTGGTTGTTTGACACTTTGACTTTTTGCAAAGTGGACATGTTTTGAAAAAGACTTAATATACCTCCTGTAAAATGGTTGTCAGAAAGGTCTATTGATGTGATTGAATCTGGTTTTGTAAATATTGGTAACAATCCTTTAAGATTACACCCTGCCAAGTTGACAACTTGCAGCTGTCTGGTTGTAATCCACTTTGGAATAGTTCCTAAATTGAACTTATTGTAAGATAAGTCCAAAGACAATAAAGAAGGAACACCATTAGATATTGCATCATTAGGCAAAGGATCAGAAAACAAATTTCTAGATATATTAAGGGACCACAAGTTGGTTAATTGCGAGATGGATTCCGGGAGTCGACCAACGAGCTGGTTGAAGGCTACATTGAGGCTGGCAAGAGACTTGAGCCGCCCTATCCATGGTGGGAGCGAACCGGTCAACAAATTGTTGCTCAATGACAAGTCTACAACCTTATGCAAGTTGGTAAATGATTCGGGTATGGGGCCCGCTAATCGGTTATTAGAAAGGTCAACGTAGACCAAATCTGACAACTGGCCTAAACCACCTGGAATCGGCCCCGATAACATATTGTAACTTAAATCAAGATACTGTAAAGGAGTCAGGTTTCCCAAACCGAGGGTACCCGAGAGTGAGTTTCTTGCTAAGTTTAGGCTTATTAAATTGTTTAACCTTTGGAAAGTGGGCGGGATTGGGCCGGTTAGTTGGTTGCCACTTAATGAAAGTGTTTGGAGTAATGACAATTGGCCTAAACTCGAAGGGATGGTTCCTTCGATTGAATTATCGTCTAAAACAAATTGTGTGAGACGTTTAAGACCCGAAAAACTTAATGGGATTGTACCTGATAGCCTCTTCATACCACTAATAACCAAAATCTCCAAAAACTTTAAATCACCTAAAGTAGGAGAAAGTGTACCCTTCATGTAAATACCACTATCTTTATCAACTGGTCTTTGTAACAACACTTGTGTTACTCTCCCAGTGAGATCACATTGAACACCTTCCCAACCTCCATCACAACAATCTTTACCAACCCAAGAAGACATAATACCAGTAGTATCCTTCAAGACTCTTGCTTTGAACCCAATAAGAGCTGCCCTATCTACTTCATTACATATTTGGGCTTCTGACAACCCAGAGAGATAAACTATGAAAATGATGAAAATGATCAAGATTTTGAAAACCCATTTAGGAATTTGCATTTTGGAAGTGGGTTTGATTTGGTTGGTGGAAAAAATGAGGTTTTGAATGTGAAATTTGATTTGAAAGAATGAAAGGTGATAAAAAAGGTGTCAAAAGGGGGGGGGGGGGGGGGGTATATGGTTTAAATATATTTGGTCACTTCAACAAGAAGGTATGTATAATGATGATAATTGTTAGTGGGGTGATCAAAATGAGTGACAGAGGGAGACCATTATAATATTGTTTTGGAGAATGTCTCCCTTATTTATAGGAACAACAGGGACATGACATCGGAAAGAAGTATGGGGATCACAAGTTGTTATAACATTAGCACCCTCATACTTTAGACAACTTTTAATTTGTGTCTTTGCATGAAGTTTTCGGTCACATTAGTTTCCTTGAGCTGTATCTTTTATCAGGGCTAAGCAAAAATCGAACCATTAATTGAAATTAACCTAAAGCGATTAAAGCTGATTGTTATGGTTAAGCGAATATGATTAATCGACTATTTGGTCATGTAAACCGAACCTTGTATGTTCATGTTTTTTTTTAAATTATATCTCTTTTTCTATCTTGTATACCTCTATTTTCAGCTTTCGAACATTTAAATTTATGTTTCAGTTGTCTATAACGCAGCTTCGAACACTATAACCAAGCTTGGAATCGGTATATTTTAGGTTCAAAACTTCAAAATTGAGCTTAGAAAAACTATGTCTGAACTAATTTCAACTAAAACAAAGAAAAAAAACAAAAAAATACATTGGACAATTAACCGAAACCAACGGTTAATTGACCTTATGGTTAACTGACCATTCAATTATAGTTATGATTAAACAGTCTTTAATAACCAAACATTGGTTATGGTTAAGCCCCTATAATCAAACTGAACCGACTGGAGCTTCATATTCAAATATAGAATGATTGTTTTGGTGTGGGCTTTTGTTGAGAAATATATAAACTTGGGGTTTAAAATGAAATAAAGCAAAAATGGTTGTGAAAAGTAAAAAAATGTTTGAAAAATGAGGTGGAGCTTCACTTTCAATGGATTCACATGTGCTTGATTTCACGAGTACTTCAACTCTCTGTCGTTTTTTGAACGTTGGGAGCGCAATATTTCAAATGCTGGTAGAATAGTTACTTTGTCTATATATGAAAAAAGATGAATCATTAATTATTAATTAGATAGTTACATTTATATAATTATATTATAGTACATTATTATTATTATAATTGGTTTAACCGTTTATGTCAAATACAATAGTGTGCAAACTATATGAGTATAATAGAGACGTGTATATACATTCTGTTGAATGCTAGATCAACGTTGTTGTTTTGTAAACAGGTCAGAATAGAAATGCATCGATTAAAATGATACATAAAACGTACATTTAGAGGCAGATGGACTTGTTCTAGATATGCACAAACATTTGGTTCATGATCCAGTGTTGTTTTGTAAAGTAATCCGCCCAGTAAAGAAAACATTTTTTGCCGTTTTAGACCGGTTTGGGATCCTAGTCGTTAAAACCGATTTGTATTTGGCTTGACGGAAACTGATTTATACCCGGTTGGAAATAGTAGAAAAACTAGTCATTTTTTAAAATGGTCTTGAAGTCCTGTTTATAACCATTTTTTTCATTATTTTTTTTTTCAAATGACACTTTTTTCCCTTTATTTAGTTAATCTATAATATGATCCATTTATGTTTTTTAAACTTAAGGATGTATTGCAACCCTTTTTTTCAATATAAATGAAATAAACCGCTTTCTATCAAGTTTATTGTCGATATAATTCGATGGATTTATAGTTATTCATGCGCATACAAGTTATAACAATAACTGAATTGGTTATCAAATATTATAACCAAACAGTGGGATTTTCAATCGATTATGTTATTTCGATCAAGTGTTTATTGTTGTGTTCAGTTATTCGGTTATGATTTAATGATTTGTGTCACTCATACTAGCTAGGACTCATAAGCCTTCAAATCATGCTAAAGTTCAACTTTGAAACATTCAAATCAGTATCTGAATTAGACATCAACAATATGACACTAATTTCAAAATCTGTTTTGACATTTATAAATTATAATGGCCCCTTTAATATTTATTTACTTTTTTTTTTCGTTTCTAGCCGTTTTAATGGCGTTATTATGCACAAAATGTTTGAAACTTTTCTCTTTATTTGTTTACTTTTACATCAACTAAAATGGCATTGTATTTAAACCACGTTCGAATGTGTTCTTGCAATCAAATTTGATTTTAGACTAATAAAGTTAATCCATGGGGTGAAAATCAAGGTTGTTCCCGAAAATCGAAAATAAACCTTAGGCTGAAACTGAAAAAATTTGGGCCTTAAGTAAAAATGTTTTTTGTATCAGGTTTAAACAATTAAAATTTTAAATTAATTTATTAGGTTATGATTTGGATTGTGTGATTTTTATTTTATTTTATTTTATTGTAAAAATGGACTTAAATAAACATGGGCGGCTCAATCATTTTTAAAGACTTAAAACGAAGTAAAATTCAGGATGAATACGATGCGTGTGGTTATTAATGTGTCAATTTTGGTGTTATATATTTAACCAGATCAAACAGGTAAAAGAAAAGGTTAGCTAGTGTTTTGAGTTGACTTTATGTGTTTTTGCATAACTCTAGTAAACTCAAATGGACAAGGAATGTAATTTTTTTTACAAGTCACCTTATTTATTGAATAGTGGGTAGTGATCGTCATTTGTGATGTATGGGTTAATAGTTACTTGTAACGGTAACATTAACACATACTATAATTCTACAAATATTTAGTTACGTGAGTCACTCGTATATTCTCTCGAGTGTGGAGATTAGGTAGGATTTGTGTTGAATAGTGTGTGCTTCGTCTTTTGGTGCAAACCCTAGGCAAGGGTCATGTACCCGTATTGGTGTAAAATCATTATACATGATTGTCTTCACTCATTATTCTGCGGGTTGAAAAATTATGTGCTTGGAACATGATGAGGCCAAAGAAAAGGGCGTAAATGCTTTAATACCCATGCGTGAGCTTGGTTTAAACCTAAATGTAGGGATAGTTATAGTTAAGGGATGTAAACAACTTGAACCGAGCTTGACGTTAGACAAATTAAGAGTGATTGAGATTTGAGCTAGTGCTTGGCTTGTATCAAGCTAACGTCTACTACTTCATTTTGGATCATCAACAATTTTTAAAGATTTAACTCGGCTATGCTTGTATTCATTTATTTAATATGTAGTAAATTATTTATAAGTATTTATTACATCTTTTATTGTTATATTTAAAAATATACAGTATTTAATATTTTTGTATAATTATCTGTATAATTACGTAATTACGTATTTGTTAATGAACCAACAAACATATTTTGTTTATGAGACAATACGTACATTTAAACTTGTGAGTCTAGTTAAGTTTAGGATGTGAATCTTGGACTCACTCTCGTCCATTATATGAGCTATAATTCAGGTTTGGGCTCGAATGCTAGCTTGTTTATACCGCATTGATTCACAAACTATTAGCTAGCTAGTCAGTTTCAAATAACAAGAATGATACACTTCATTTAGAACTTTAATTATAGTTATAGTAAGCATATTGCAAAAACATCATAACAAAAAATTTATTCTTCTTTCAAAAAAACCTATAAACACTGTATAAATTTAGTTTCAAATTACAGTTTTTTTCTAAACTAAAATTCAAAATTGTCACATGCAGACATACAGTGAATATAATGTAAGATATCTATAAAGACTCAAGAGATTTGACCTTGGACCATGACCCGGTTCCTATCTCTAAATGGGCAGAAAAAAGCCCCAATCAATATCACACCTTTATTTAAGTTGCATGAAATATAACAAATTAGATTTAAAACTAGCAAAAATTCAAAATTAAGCTTGTCCGTTGTGACGTTTGTTTTGTGATAATCGAAATGTAGATAAAAATATACTTCGCGACAATGAATTTGAAAATGCAAAAAACTAACGTCATTGTTAAAACGCATGTTAAAAGATAGAATGGCGAACTTTAAACGAAAAAAAATCAACAAAAAAATATCATATAACCTTTATTTGAATAATGTTCCATTTTCAATAAAGTTTATATAAGGATGCTAAGGGGAAAAAATTTGAACACAATTAATTGCATGTGAAAACCATAGTAACGAATATTGATATCGGTTTCGACAATAATGATACCGGTACCATGTTGTTCAGTCGGAATCGTCTTGGTTCATAATGGTAACTGTACACACCTGAAACCCAACTTAGCACGAAACACCATCACGGTGTGGGCGCCAGGGAAGCCTCGGAGGGTGTGCGAGCCGCACCACCGGCCGGGACACAAACTTTTTTATACACATTGCATATATATATACATATATATGTTTTTTGTGCTAAAATAAGGTTATTTACAATGGTTTATGAGATAATTACATGCTCATAATGGTTTCTGTTTATAATAAATTGATCGATAAAAGTTTTATCATTGTACATTAGCGAATTAAAACTTTTCGTTAAGACCTACGAGCCCTTTTATTTTGGCTCGGCCGAGGTATTTAAATTTCGGAGACAGCCCTGGTGGACGCGAAGGCTTGTGATGTGAGCCTGATATTTTTTAATATTTATTATATTTAATACAATATTTTTTAACATAAATTAGGACTTATATTATAATACTTACAATATTTTATCTCCATTTGAAATCATCATAATTCACATTTCACCAGACCACATGTCCACAACAATATGTTTGAATGTTAAATGTGAAAAACACTCGAAATGCATGTGTGCTCACATTTCACATATCACATATGACACAATGGATGGCATTATTCTTCTTTCTTAAAGATACATAGCACATTTTTTAAAATATTCTTCCAAATTATTCTCTTTTAAATGGAAACAAAAATGTCACAACTCACATTAAATGAATGTGACACCTATATTTAAATTGCTTATACTTCATAATATAGCATTTCAAATGCTTTTAGAATCCATAAAACAAGTTTTCAAGAAAAAAAAAAAACACTTCATTTTGCTTGTTTCTTATAATCTATGAACATATATAAGAAATGAATGAATCCATTTCTCTACTACGTACACCCCATTCCGCCACCGATTCCTTCACTTCGCCGCACAATTTCTCCGCCCTTCGCCTCATCTCCGCCCCATCCTCCGAAGCCATTAGCCTCTTAACGGCATCAGAAACTACATTAGCCTTCACCAACTCATGTCTATGCTCCCAATTCTTCACCGCAATGCCAATTCCAAGAATATCCGTTATTAAAAACACATTTCTCGGTTGATCAGAGTGCATTGGCCACGTGACCATTGGTACTCCCATAGACATACTCTCCATACTTGAGTTCCACCCATAGTGACTCATAAACCCGCCCGTCGCAAAATGTCCCAATACCTCCAATTGTGGGGCCCACGACCTCTCGACCAACCCACGACCCCTCACTCTCTCTTCAAACCCATCTGGCAAGTCAACCTCTCTCTCTTCAAAACCAACCGTGTCTGCAATCCGAACCACCCACAAAAACCTTTGTCCGCTTCTCTCTAACCTGAGCGCTAACTCCCTAATTTGTTCTTTGCTAAATGTAGTCGTCGTCCCAAAAGACACATAAATAACCGAATTTGTTGGTTGCTTGTCAAGCCATTGCAAGCATTTGTTACGGCTCGTTGAATCCGTCGTGTCAGACGAAATCCGGACCAGGTTAAACGGTCCTAGTGCCCATATCTTCTTTTTCCCGCCACTCTCCGCTTTCTCTAAATATTCAATAAATTTCCCTTAGATTACACTTGAAGAATCGTATAATTCCCCAACGTAAATATTCATATGAGATTGTTGAAGAGTTAGGAACTTAATAAAATCCGGACTAGAAAGCCCGTCTTTAGACGGAAGTTTTTCCATCAGTTCCCACTCAACTGGGAACAGTCCACCACCAACTTTCTACCAGAGTCCACAGGCTCTGTAAAAAGCTGGTGGCGCATGGAAAAGATAAGTTTCCGCATTTGGTATCAATACAACATCCTGAACAACGTAAGACATGAGAAGGTCATGTATTACAACGACCTTCTTAGCTTTTTGTGCGAGAGATGACACGAGGTTGGTCGTTGGATGGCGGAGATGAACCGTGGAGTCGAATAAGGGTTGGAGGTGGGTGGGGAATGGGATGGGTGGGTGGGGTGGTGGGGAGATGAAGGGAGGGGTTGGGAATTGATGAAATTGGATTCTGGTGCTATCGGCAGAGATCTGGTGGCGAGAGTGGAGTTGACGGATACAGTCAGGGGACTTGTACAAGGAGGTTGTAGGACGAGACGAGGCGGGAGAGGTGGAGGAGTTGGGTGAGGTGGCCTTGTGCCACCAATGGCACCATTACTACCACCACATTGGTTGCTAGAAAGTTTGTTTTATTGCCGGACATGTTTTATAATTATTGAAACCGGGTTGAATTAATGGTTGATGATAGACATAATAAATGTTTTTATGAAATTATATGAAAGTGACCATAGACCATTAACTTATTTATTTTCTATCAAAATAGTCTTTGTCTTGCTTACACTGCGGCCACGTGGCTTAATATCTACCGATTCTAATGCCTGCTTTGTCCTTTGTGTCACATGTACTACAAACACCCAATTAGAAAACAGAAAAAGGAAAAAAACAATAGAAAAATAAAAATCTTTTTTAACTAAAAAAAACAATATAAATTTTATCTAACTTTGGAGTACGTCGTCGTGCCGATCTTATAGAATGTTAAAAGTCATAAATCATATAAATATATGGTTGTCAAAAATTTGTGTTCAAAAAATTGTCTATTGATACGACCAGTATAAGCATATACGGCATGTATAAGGGCTATACAAGACACTACAAATAATGACAGATAAACTTCCGACACACGTTTCAGGTGCTATACGACCGTATAGCCCTATACGAACCGTATAGAGAAAAAAATAGCGTGGGAGAATCTCTAGTGATGTGGGAGAATTCTAAGCCCTTCATAAAAGGTCCTTTTTGAAAAAAAGAAAAAAGAAATGATAAGTTTAGCTTTTAATAATGTAATAACAATACTATTTAATCCTCACTTGTGGCCTAAAGGTAAGAGTTTGAGTTTTGGGTTATCTAGTGAATACCCAAGTCTGATCTTCACTCGTGCCACTTTTGGCGGTAAATGGCAATGTAGGATTTGAGTTAGGTTTAGAAAGAAAAAGCCATGTCTTTTCATTAATAATAACTAATCTATATCTTCTATATATAAAGCATGAGTGAGGGACCTCTTAAATTTTAAGAGGTAACAAACTCAATGTTTCATGTACAACACAAAATGCATCAAAAATATAAAAATTAAGGGTAATTAAGTCTTTCATCTATTTAAAATATACTTATAACTTTGGTCCCTCAACTTCACTACCTTTTTTATAAATTTAGATAATAGTTACACATATGCCCCCTAATTCAAAACCAACTACCCCTCGACTTTTTAATGGTTATATCTTTTCACACGTTAATATTTTTCTTAAAATAACTACATCATAAAAATGAGTATTTTATTCTCTTTAATTTGAGTATGGTATTGCTATAGTTTTTTAATTTTTAAAAGTTAACATGTTACGCGATTACCGTGTAGAACTGGTAGCAGGTCGGGTCAGGTGAGCTTGGGTCATTTGTAAAAGTGGAATAGGGTCAGAATACGTCGATACAAGAAAAATGGTTAATTTGGTTCGGGTTCGAGTAGATAGCGGCCAGGTCAGACCAATGTCGAGTCGGAACGGGTTTAGGGCCAAAACGGGTTGGTTTACAAAAGTGATTTATTTGAATTACTGTATATTTCGGGTTTGCTACTTGATTTTCGTCGCTGGTTACGCAGATGTCGTTGCTTACATGTACCGAGGCCGATAAACGCGTGATCAGCACCACGTAACGCACATAACCAAATCTTGGTAAGCGCTCAACATAGCGCCATGCAGCGATAATCGTTATGCATTACACGCGTGGTGTTGGTTAAGCATGTTTTAATGGCAGTAACGTGCATTCCGGGCCGATTATGTGTGTTCAATCTTCGATTACACGCAACTGGCTTTGCACGCGTTACGTGTCAAATTTCGGGCTACATGTGCACAATTTCATCAGATGACGTATGTACTGATACATACTATACGTTCAATGTCGAGTTACGTGCACACCCCGCTGCATTGCGCGGATACTCAGCTAGTTTTATTATAAAATAAACGTTTAAAACTTGGTAAGGAAATAACTATATAAATAGAAAATTCTAAACACACCAAAAAACCAAAAGGTTACATCTAAGTATTTAACTATATATAAACTTATAAATAATGATAATAATTACTAATATTTGTCATGTTAATAAGTTGGTTGTGATTTAATGGTAGAGCACTCACTTTATAAGTGAGAGGTAGGGGGTTCAAACCTCACTATCACCAACTTATATGGGAGATATGAGGGATAACCCTGGCTTGCCAGGGTTCGAATCCTTATCTCACCCGGTTTTACCGGCTCCTCGCTGTCGTGCCGTTTGGCGGGCGTGAGGGTCGGGTTTATCCTGTGAATCCCTTAATAGGTGGACCGCTAGGGCTCCGTCCGTCCGGACTAGTGGCCGGCTCAGGCTACCTTTAGCCAATGGCGGCCGCGTACGCAGTACCCGACGTTACTTAGTTGGCCGTTAAAAAAAATTGTCATGCTAAACTGCTAATTAAAATATTGAAAAATGTTTAATTGTGTTAACATTTAATATGTAACTTAACATGTAATATTATGTGGTATCACTATCACATGAAACATATTCTTAATTGATGTGGTAAAAAAAGAGAAATAAATTAAAATATGTGGAAGAAAATTTATTGTTTTATGAATCGATACTTATACTTCATATTTTTGCAAATTAATTCTTTCGTAACTTTTAATATAAACGTGTAAATATATCTTTTATATTGACACTTTTAATTTCCTCGCGTTGATAGATGTGGAGCTACTTAACTGAGTTCAACATTTTATGCATTGTATTGTTACGACTTTAAAATTTATCAATGTAGTTTAAAAGATTAAGTTTTGTAATTCTAAAAGGGTAGCGACATAACTTGTTGCCTGTTTCTCTTCAGTTTCGATATAAACTCGAAGCAACGTAATATAATAAGCACAATTTCAATGTAATCGATAGTCTTTTAACATAGTCAACAAAGACATGATTAAGTCTTCGTCTTCGTTTATTCTTCTTTTCTAGAAACCCAAAGTACACTAAATATTCCTCCAAATTGCTATTTTCTAACTAGAAACAAAAAAGTCACGTTAAATGAATATGACATAAAACGTCATCTTTAACGGGCCAAAAAACCGAAGAAGGGCCCAATCAACATTACTCATTTATTTATTTTTTATTACGGTTTTTTAGAAAATGGCGACATTCTTCTAGTGTTAGGCTACCGTACTGTTTCAGAGTTTGACTTGGGCGTTCTCTTGGGAATCGTATCGTCAGTTGTCACTTGCCAATCGTGCGTGCCACTACAATAGCAGAATTCTCTGATGAACACACGGTGGGACTAAAACCCGGGTGGGATCGGAATTCGAACTTACAACCTCACGATGCCTAGCTCAAATCATTCATTGTTAATATCTACCGAAAATGCCACAACCGAAGATCAAACTTATGTTTTCATTAAAAAACTCAAACCCGCTATCACGAGGCGAAAAGTGACCTACATAATATATTACACATTTATCAAACTTGTTTATACTTTATATATTATACCCCCTTTCATATTGGAAAAAAAAAATCACTTTTAATCCGTATGGTTGGTATACTTTTCTAATAATAATATTTAATAGAGCGCAGCCAACTTTGAAACTATATTTTTATTAATTCTTTTTCTATTATTTAATTTTCCAACTAAAACTTTTAATTTAACTAATAGAAAAATCTACTATGGACATAACGTGACTTTTTTTTACCTTACTGCGGATGCCCTAATAATCTATGAACAAATATAAGAAATGAACGAATCCATTTCCCTACAACGTACACCACCTTCCGCCACCGATTCCTTCACTTCACCACCCAATTTCACCGCCCTTCGCCTTATCTTCGCCCCTTCCTCTGAAGCCATTAGTCTATTAACAACATCTGCTATCACATTAGCCTTCACCAACTCATTTCTCCTCTCCCAATTTTTAACGGCAATACCAATTCTAATAACATCCGTTATTAAAAATGCATTTCTTGGCTGGTCAGAGTGCATTGGCCACGTGGCCATTGGCACTCCCATAGATATACTCTCCATACTCGAGTTCCATCCACAATGGCTCATAAACCCACCCGTCGCAGAATGCTCCAAAATTTCCAACTGTGGGGCCCACGATCGCTCTATCAACCCGCGACCCCTCACTATCTCTTCAAACCCATTTGGCAACTCAATCTTCCTCTCCTCAGACCCAACTGAGTTGCTCGTGTCTGCGACACGAACCACCCAAATAAACCTTTGCCCACTTCTCTCCAACCCGAGCGCTAACTCCCTAATTTGTTCGTCACTAAAGGTTGTCGTCGTCCCAAAAGACACATACATAACCGAATTTTCAGGTTGATTGTCTAGCCATTGCAAGCATTTGTGACGACTCGTTGAATCCGTCCCGTTAGATGAAATCTCGATCGGGTTTAACGGTCCAACAGCCCATATCTTCTTTTTTCCGTTAATCTCATCTTTCTCTAAATATTCAATAAATTCGCCTTCGATTACTCTTGAAGAATCATACAACTCTCCCACATGAGAACCCAAGTGGGCCTGTTGAACCTCCAGGAGTTTTCTAAACTCCTGGCTGAAAACTCCGTCTTTCGGCGGAAGTTTCTCCATCAGTTCCCGTTCAACCGGGAACGGTCGGTTGACCGAGAACTGTCCGCCTCCGGCTTTCTCCCAGAGTACACAGGCTCGGTAGAAAGCCGGAGGCGGCTGAAACACAAACGTTTCAGCGTTGGTTAATGTCTTAACGTCCTGAACGACGTAAGACATTAACACGTCATGTATTACAACCACCTTCTTAACTCTCAACGAAAGTCATAGTAAGAAGGTGGTTGTAGGGTGACGAAGGTGAAGACTGGAGTCGAATAATGATTGGAGGTGGGTAGGGAAGTGGGATGATGGGCCGGGTGGTGGGGAAATGAAAGGAGGGGTTGGGAATTCATGGAAGTGGATTCTGGTGCGGTCGGTTGAGATCTGGTGGCGAGTTTCGAGTTGATGAATGCAACCTGGGGTGGTGATGAAGTGTATGGGGATGTCATAGGATGCGATGAGGCGGGATAGGTGGAGGAGTTGGGTTAAGTGGCCTTGCGCGACGAATGGTACTATTACTACTACTAGCTCGGTTGCCGGAATGGTTTTCCGGTTGCTGGTCATTTTTTGTATTTTGTTTTGGTACTTATGAAGTGAACAAATGAAGATAAGAGTTTGAGTGACGATGATATATATTGATATATGGATACATGAACTGAGCCCTACGAGGCTACGATAGCATATGTTTTTTTTATAGATGAAAGCCCATTAATATTCATTAAGTTTAGCAGCCCACTTCCAAGCAAACCGGCCCATAAACAAACAGAAGCTCATATATAAGGGCGGACGGTATCGGTAATCTCAGTTTCATACCAGATTATATAATCAAGTGAGTCTATACATGACCCCATCTCTAGTGACGAAACTTGGACGGAAACGTGGAGTTGGAGGGGGGGTGTGGAGGTTCAAATTTTCAGACGAAAACGGGTGAATTAACAATTTTTGGACGGAATAAAATAATAAAAGAAATTAATTGTATTTAACATGGTTTAATTAAAACTCTTAGTTTGAAAACAAAAAAAATAAGGTCAGATTTATGTAAATTTAATTTGATGTACTTTTTTGCTTTTTGGGGATGCTCTCCGATTTGTGGAGATAGCTCGTGGGTGTTTAGTTTCTCTTGTTGGCGTTTTGGCTGCGTATAAAAGTTTTAGTTTGAAAAAAAATTCAGGTGACCATATACGTGGGCTTATTCGTCCATACAAAATAAATTAATTTTGTTAATTCTTTTATATAAGGATTTGTGAAGCTTTTGCATGATTATAAGAAATTACTGGTTGAATAATCTTTGTATGGATTAAATTTGACATAACTTAAGGTTGTACACTGTAGGTCTAGGTGGCATTGGTCAATCTTTTTAAAGTAACATAATGTCCACTTTATAACTTATGACCTAATAGTTGAATATGCTATGTAGTATGCACTGTATAAACTATAAACAGTTAAAAACTCACCATTTGTGAATATTCTCAAGATACTTGTATTTTAAAACCGCCCGGGAACATCGCCCCATGGCCTTAGCATCGGTTCAAGGAGGGATGAAGAGGGAGAGGTCGTCATAGGAGTCGTTGCCCAACCTTTTAATAAACAGATTAAAGCGTTAATAAAAGAACCAAATTAATGCGCATTTTTTTCCCTACAAACACATCAACAATTTAAATATATTATCTATGTTTTTTACGATTTTTTTTCTCACTTGGTTTTATTTTGTAATAATTTTAATATTTAATGAAATGCAGTTTCTTCTAAAATTGCATTTTATTTATTATTAAAAAAAGTATTTTTGTTATTTACATAAAAAAATAGTAGAGAAGCTAAATGACCATTGTAATGCTTTAGCGAGTTGAAGATTATTAGGGAGTGTAATGAGATACCGACGTGAAAGAAAGAGGGTGAAAGTCTTAAAAATGCTAGGGAAGTTTTGGACGCCACATCCCACGAAAAAACACTAATCGACCCCGGGCAGATTACGGATAATCTGGGGGTTAAATAGATGTTTCCCACGAGGGTTAGTTCCGGCAAAGATGGTTGTTCTTCTGATGACCTGCAAAACAGACACCGTGAGCTCGTCACTGAGAATGGGGGGTACCTCCTTGTAACCACCCTCCGGCGTGAGAATCAGACTAGATTGCTCTTGAATATAAGTGTATATTAAGAGAAATGACTAGAGCAGATATCAGATAATATATGAAGATATAAGATAATGATACCGTTCCAAGGTGTTGGAGTATTTATAGCCGAAGGTAGGTTTCCAAGCAGGTACAGCCGGCTGAATAGTATTCCTGTTCTACCAACCGTGGGCTACGCACGTGCCATGCTGGTGGTTGGTGGGTAGGCAGCGGCTGATAGTGACCAGGCCGGCTGTGTACTATTCCTTTTCCACCAACTGCACGCTATGCACGTGCTACGACAGGTTGGTGAGTAGGCAGCGGCTGATAGTGACATTAAGTAGTAGAGCGTGCTGCTCGTCGTACTGTTGTCAGTGAGCTATCGCAGCTTTGGTCAGATCTTTTGTCCATACCTTGGCAGGTACAGTACAAAAGATCCTCCAGTAGCGTACGGACTGGCTCATTTGGGCGTGAGTTTTCCCGGCTTTGGGCGGGAGTATTCCCGGCTTGCTCACTCCTTCTTCAGGTGACATCGCTGAATTATTTAAGAGTTAGTGCCTTGTGCGTGTAGCCTTGCTGCACGGGTAGCCTTCCCTGATGGCTAGTATCCGTTGCTGCGGGAACAGGCGGAGTACGTCGACCATTGGGAGGCTTTTCCTGCGGGAACAGCTTGCGTACTGCGCGTAAGGACGTCACGTCTCTGAGCATGGTGGGTCCTGCGGATCCAGTTGGTTTTTGCGCAGACGTCCCTCTTCACGGTGAGTTGCGAGTTTAGTCTTTGCGCAGACGTCCCTCTTGAAGGTGAGTCTTGCGGGTTCAACTGCGCAGACGTCCCTCTTTGAGGTGAGTCTTGCGGGTCCAACTGGGCTCTGCTGGGACTTACCTCTTCAAGTCCCCCCAGTCCAATGTTCTTCTCATGAATTGTTAATAAGTGAGGTGAACTTTTGGACTTAAGCAAGGGGTTTTGAAAAGGGTTTAGTTTTAAGGTTCTCCGCAGGGATTCTTCCCGCGGGTTTCCTAATGTCACGTGCAGAATTTCCCACTGTTCTGCTTGATCTTTGGGTATGATGCGGGTAGGTGTGTAACCTCCTCGCAAGTCGGGAGCGTTGAGTTTCACTTGTGTAGATTCTCCACGGGGTTTTGGTAGTTTTAAACATAGTGATCAATTATGTTAAACAACCAATTCCATCTTGGAGCTTCCAACAATCTAGTTCTCAACGTTCCCGCTATGCGGGGGTGTTATATCCCTTTCCGCAAGCATGGCCTAGAAGATCCTTCTTGGTTTCAATTCCCTGCGGAGTGCTAAGTATGTGAAGGGTTTCGCCTTGACACTGTACCCGCACTCGCCTTATAGTTACTTTACTTCCAAGGTATTCCTGGCTTCAATTCCCTGCGAGTGCTAAGTATGTGAAGGGTTTTGTCTTGACACTGTACCCGCACCCGTCTTATAGTTACTTGGTTGCCGAGGTATTCTTGGCTTCAATTCCCTGCAGGTGCTAAGTATGTGAAGGGTTTTGCCTTGACACTGTACCCGCACCTGTCTTATAGTTACTTGGTTGCCAAGGTAAGGGGTATAGTCCCGCTTACTTTTGAATCTTTGTGACTTGCGTTATAAACGTTACATGACTTGCGCATGCATTTTTTAGTTTATTTTAGCAATTTTCCCAGTGTTTTGAATAAGTTAACCGTTCGACGCGCGGTTGTCAATAGGTTAGTGTTCAGTTTCCTCTATCATGATTGTGCGGGTAGGACCGTCACTTTCATTTAGTGGGATGACCAATCTTCACCTATAACTGACCTGCGTGAAGGTTTGCCGTTTTTTGTGTTTATGCGGGTTTTGCCGCCGTCCACACGCAACGACTTCTTTCCATATTTATGCGGTGAATACCGGCATACCGTCCGGAAAGTTTATGTGTAAATGTAAAGCGATCAACACAATGTGAAAGGAGGATCATTTCCATTAGAAGTGGCTCCAGGCCGTTTCTTTATAAATTTGGAATTGATCTACATGTAACACTTGCGTAATTGAGCTCCATTCCATGTTCTTGGGATGGGGGTGCCATCGAGCCTTTCGAGCCGGTATGCGCCCTTTCCCAAAACTTCTTTGATAATGTATGGCCCTTCCCAGACAGGGGTCAGCTTTCCTGGGCGTTCTTGGTTCGAAGCCTCGTTGTTACGCAGTATGTAGTCTCCGACATTGAAGTTGCAGAGTTTTACCCGCGTGTTGTAGTACTTTTGCATCTGTCGCTTGTAGTTCTCTTCACGCGCTGCGGCTAAGTCTCTGCGTTCCTCGGTTAGCATAAGGTCTAACCGTCTTTCCGCATCATTGTCTGGTTGAATCAAGACCCTTGGTGAGGGTAGACCAATTTCGACCGGGACCATGGCTTCAGTGCCATAAGTGAGGCTGAACGGGGTTTCTCCCGTACTTGCCTTTTTCATTGTTCTATGTGCCCAAAGGACGTGTGGAACTTCGTCAACCCAGCCGGATATGTGTTCCAACAGTCTTCTCTTTATGCCGTCGACGATGCTCCTATTTGCTCTTTCCACCTCACCATTACCCTGCGGGTGCGCCAATGAGGTAAAGGTGTGGGTGATTTGAAGTTCTTTCAGCCACTGTTGTAGCTTCTTGTCAGGAAAGTTGGTGCCGTTATCGCTCACCAAATTCTGTGGAAGCCCGAAACGACAAATAATAAATTCCCAAATGAATTTTTTGATATGTTTTGCTGTCGTTTGGGCTAAGGGTTTTGCTTCTATCCACTTGGTGAAGTAGTCGATGGCGACCACTAGAAACTAGACGTTCCCTGCTGCTGTGGGAAATGGGTCTGTCACGTCGATGGCCCACTTCTGAAATGGCCATGAAGAGGTAACTGGAACAAGTTCGTTCTTCGGGCGATGCGTGTTAGGTGCGTAGAGTTGGCAAGACCTACAATTTCTGATGTATGCCAGTGCATCCGTATGCATCCCTGGCCAAAAGTATCCCGCGTTGTTTAGCTTAGCTAGAACTGCGCGTGGACCTGCGTGTATCCCATAGATGCCTTCGTGTACTTCCCTTAGTAGGTAGTCGGCATCTTGGTCGTCAACGCATCTGAGGAGTGGGCCAAGAAAGTTACGTCTGTAAAGGATGTCATCGATGAGTTGATACTTCAGTGCTTTACAGCGTAGTTTTCTTGCCTGTGTTTTCGACTCTGGTAGTATACCCGCCGCAAGGTAATTTATTATTGGTGTCATCCACGTTTCCGTGCCGGTTTGGATGACACAGACTTCCTTGTGTGGGACTGATGGTGCTCCAAGGAGTTCAATGCGGATGTCCTTTCCCAAGTGGGTGAAAGCCAATGACGCAAGCTTGCTTAACGCATCCGCAGATTTGTTTTCGCTACGCTTGACGTGTATGACTTTACAATCGTTAAAATCGCGCATGAGGGTTTTTGCTTGAGCGAGGTACAGGGCCATTGTGTCGTTCACGGCCGTGTACGTCCCGTTTATCTGATTGGCTACTAACATGGAATCCACGTGGGCTTCCAAGTTCTTTACTCCCATCTTACGCGCAATCCTCAGCCCGGCCAAGAATGCTTCATACTCCGCTTCGTTATTTGTACTTGGAAAATCCAGTCGAATAGCGTAAGTGTATTCTTGGCCCGCTGGGTTGGTTAGTTTTAACCCTGCGCCTGAGCCCTCGTTGCTGGCTGCTCCATCAGTGTAGAGTCGCCAGACATCATCGATGTCCTGTGCTGGAGAGGGTTGAGCCTCGTCCTGGCACTCTTTCTCCCGCGAGGCGGGGACTTCTGCAATAAAGTCGGCCAAGACCTGGCCTTTTATGGCTGGCCTCGGCTTATACTTTATCGCGTATTCTCCCAATTCTATTGCCCATTTGGCTAGGCGTCCCGACAGTTCGGGTTTGCTTAAAACGTTTGCAAGTTTGAAGTTGGTGAGAATGGTAATTGGGTGACCTTGGAAATATCGTCTTAGCCTGTACAAGTGCTAAGACTAATTTTTCCAGGGTAGAGTACCGGGTTTCGACGTCTGTTAGGAGACGGCTAACATAGTAGATTGGCATCTGGATGCCTTTTCGCTCGACTAGCAGGACGGCCCCGGTTGCTCAATCTGTGGCGGAGAGGTATAGGATTAATTCCTCTCCCGCTTCTGGTGCTGTGAGCGTTGGGAGTTCGATCAAACGTGACCGAATTTCCTGAAAAGCTGCTTCCGCTTCTGGTGTCCAGCGGAAGTGCGTTTTCTTTAAACAGTTTCTCAGCGTTGACACGAATGGGAACGACCTATCCGCATGGTTTGCCAAAAAGCGGTTAAGTACGACTAGGCGTCCATTCAGTGTCTGAGCTTGCTTGATGGTAGTAGGTGATTCCATTTTGATAATCGCTTCGACCTTTTCAGGGTTCGCTCTGAAGCCATCTTTAGTAACAATGACTCCTAAGAACTTCCCTTCTTCCATCCCAAAGGAACACTTGCTCGGGTTGAGCTTCATGTTTATCTTTCTGAGTGTGTTGAATGTTTCTTCGATGTCTTTCAACATCGTTTCTGGGTCAAGGCTTTTGATGACCAGGTCATCCATGTAGACTTCCAAGTTCCTCCCAATTTGGGCATGAAACTCTTTGTCCATCAGGCGTTGGTATGTGGACCCGGCATTCTTAAGTCCGAATGGCATCATTTGATAACAAAATGTGCCATCGGGCGTCCGAAATGCGGTTTTGTCCTGATCGTCAACGGCCATGTGGATTTGATGGTACCCTTTATACGCATCAAGGAAGCATTTAAGGCGTAACGGTGCTAGCGAATCTACCTTAAGATCAATTTCGGGTAACGGGTAACAATCTTTGGGGCATGCTTTGTTCAAGTCTTTGAAATCTATGCACATGCGCCATTGTTTGCTAGACTTCGGTACCATGACGGGATTTGCAACCCATGTTTGATATCTGCTGACGCGTACGATGCCCGCGTCAAGGAGTTCCTTGACTTGGGTTCTACACGCGTTAGCTTGTTCCGCCCCCATTACTCTGCGCTTTTGTATGACCGGCGTAAAAGCCGGGTCACACTTGAGCTTATGCTCTGCCTTACTTCGAGGTACCCAGTCATGTCAGTTGGTTTCCATGCGAAGATGTCAGCGTTTTTCTGTAGTAAGCGTTTGAGTAAGGTGCGCGTAGGATCAGTGACTGTTGGGCCAATGGTAACCGCCTGGTCGGGGTATTTGCCATTGAAGGCCCATTCTTCTGGTTCGGTGATGGTTGGTTTAGCCATATTTGGTTTGGGTGTTGATGAGACAGATGCGATGCATACCTGGGGAATACCGGTGACCATCGCTACGCCCTCAGCTGTTGGCCATCCCATCATGCCGTGGACTGAAGATACCATGGCATTGAATTTTGCCATCCCGTCTCTCCCGAAGAGAATGTCGTATGTGTGGTGTGGCTTCCTCATTACGACAAAGTCCACGTCTTCTGTGCGGGAGTGTTTCCCGTCTGTGAGAATGACGGGGAAGGATAGGATACCCAGGGGGTGTTTGTGCTGCCGTCAAACCCTTCTATCGAGGCGTAGACCGTTTCCAGACGTTCTTTGTCTTCGTCGTCTAGCTTGTCGAAGAACTGCCTGTACATAACTGTTGACGAGGCGCCGTTGTCAACAAGAGTGCGGGAAGTGATGTAGTGCCCCAGCTGGCTTTTGATGACGATATGGCCTTCTTTGCTGGGTCCTCCTAGCACTCGCGGGAAGCGCACCTCAGCTTCCTTCCATGCGCATGGTTCTGTCGTCCGTCTTTTTCTTCCTCTGATGTTACTATGAACCATGTGGATGCTGATGTCAATGGGCTTTCGTCCGTTGCTTTCGTATCGGTTGTCATTCTTCCTTCCATTCTTGATTGATGCCACAAGGTGTGTAAGTTTTCCATCCTTGACGAATGATTCAACAATATCCCTCAAGGATGTACACTTCTCCGTGGTGTGACCCTTTGTCCCGTGGAAGTCACAGTATTTGCCCTGATCCGCGTCAGGTCGGTGCCGGACCGTTGGAGCTTTTGGCCATGGGAGTTTCTCAGTAGCAAATATCTCCGTGACGTTTTTGGTGAGCGTCGTCCACCGGGGGTGTCGGCTTGATGGGTGCGTGTTATCCCTTCCGCCTACTAAAGAGCGAGAGCTGGATGAGGTGTCAAAGTTTACCCTTGACTGCCAAATGCCTAGCTTCCTCTTTTTGTTTTGCCAGGCGGTCCGGACGTTGTTTTCTCTAGTCCTCTGCGTGTAGAGGTTTGTACTCTCGGGCGGATCCCCACCCAGTTGCTTCTCTGTTTCGGCAAAGCCCTTGGCCGCCGTCATGATGGCATCCCACGTGGATGGCATGCCGTCTTTACCCGTCAACGTGCGGATAAGCTTTGGGTATTCGGCGCCCTGGATGAAAGCGGCGCGAACAAGATCTTCGCTTATAGCGCCCAGACTCAGCTTTTTCGAGTTGAAGCGAGTGATGAAGTCTAGTAAAGATTCATCCTCCTCTCTAACACAGTTGAGGATCGTCCACTGCTCTTCAGTATATTTCCGCTGTTGACTGAAGTGTTGGCTGAACTTGTGTTGGAAGTCCGCCCAATCGTAGATGTGGTGGACCGGTAGACGGTCAAACCACGCTCTAGCCGCTCCAACCAGCGTCATCTGGAACATATAACACCACGTGGGTTCCGTCCAGTTGCTGACGGTTGCCCCCGCTATGAATCTGTTCAGGTGATCGTCTGGGTCGGATATACCATCATAAGTGCCGATGTTAGGCATCTGCTTGGCACTCTTCAGGGCGATTGCTTCCGCAATGTCCCTTGCAAATTTGGACGTTCCTGCATTTGCAGCAGTTGGTCTAAAGGTTTTGGAGAAGTCACGTGGGTTTCCCCCCGCGTTCCTTTGTTTGAAGGTTTTTCCAAAATTCCTTGTTGGTTGGAAGTCCGTTTCGTTACGCTTCCCTTTCGCCCTATGGCGAGGGTTTGCGTCACTGTCGGATTCCTCCCGATCATCGTCCGAGGACTCGCACTCATTGCTCATGTTGAGCTGTTGTCGAGTGCTTCCGAATTCGTCAGCTTGTTGGATGGAACGTAAGCGTTCGTCCAACTCAGCTTGGAATTCTTTCTGACGTGCTTCCGCCCACACTTTAACTTGATCAAGTGTTTGGCGGGGGAACCTCGTCTGTCGTCTTTCCGCCTGGGTATCAATGAATCCCAGGGGATGATTGTTTACTGCACTTGCCCCAGCTCGGGTAACCGGGGTAGTGTTCGTAAAATTTACTGCACTTGCCCCGGCTTGGGTAACCGGGGTAGTGTTCGTAAAATATGTGTACTCGCCGGTGTTCCTCCCAGTAGCTGGGGTTGTGATTACCGGGGTTTCTTGGTCACTCGCTGGCCTTGGGACCGGAGTAACTTTAACCATCTTTCCAGAAGTTTTGAAAAAATTGAAAAAGAATAAGTTCTAGCTTTTATGCACGGATGGCGCCAATGAAGAAACACTAATCGACCCCGGGCAGATTACGGATAATCTGGGGGTTAAATAGATGTTTCCCACGAGGGTTAGTTCCGGCAAAGATGGTTGTTCTTCTGATGACCTGCAAAACAGACACCGTGAGCTCGTCACTGAGAAGGGGGGGTACCTCCTTGTAACCACCCTCCGGCGTGAGAATCAGACTAGATTGCTCTTGAATATAAGTGTATATTAAGAGAAATGACTAGAGCAGATATCAGATAATATATGAAGATATAAGATAATGATACCGTTCCAAGGTGTTGGAGTACTTATAGCCGAAGGTAGGTTTCCAAGCAGGTACAGCCGGCTGAATAGTATTCCTGTTCTACCAACCGTGGGCTACGCACGTGCCATGCTGGTGGTTGGTGGGTAGGCAGCGGCTGATAGTGACCAGGCCGGTTGTGTACTATTCCTTTTCCACCAACTGCAGGCTATGCACGTGCTACGACAGGTTGGTGAGTAGGCAGCGGCTGATAGTGACATTAAGTAGTAGAGCGTGCTGCTCGTCGTACTGTTGTCAGTGAGCTGTCGCAGCTTTGGTCAGATCTTTTGTCCATACCTTGGCAGGTACAGTACAAAAGATTCTCCAGTAGCGTACGGACTGACTCATTTGGGCGGGAGTTTTCCCGGCTTTGGGCGGGAGTATTCCCGGCTTGCTCACTCCTTCTTCAGGTGACATCGCTGAATTATTTAAGAGTTAGTGCCTTGTGCGTGTAGCCTTGCTGCGCGGGTAGCCTTCCCTGATGGCTAGTATCCGTTGCTGCGGGAACAGGCGGAGTACGTCGACTATTGGGAGGCTTTTCCTGCGGGAACAGCTTGCGTACTGCGCGTAAGGACGTCACGTCTCTGAGCATGGTGGGTCCTGCGGATCCAGTTGGTTTTTGCGCAGACGTCCCTCTTCAAGGTGAGTTGCGAGTTTAGTCTTTGCGCAGACGTCCCTCTTGAAGGTGAGTCTTGCGGGTTCAACTGCGCAGACGTCCCTCTTTGAGGTGAGTCTTGCGGGTCCAACTGGGCTCTGCTGGGACCTACCTCTTCACCACCCCACTCAAAACCACGCGTTACACTAACCACTCTGCTCTAACACAATCAATTAGACTTTACTAGTTACTATACCAACATTATAGAACAGATGCAATAACAATACATATTTATAACTTCTCTTGTGTGCTTACAGAAATCGCGGAGGCATTAATCTTCAACGAAATATCTATTCCTTCTAGCTCCAAAAGCCAATCTCTACACAAACCAAAAGGAGCACAAATGCATAATTCAACTCCATACAAAATAAGCATCAAGGAAATATGCTTTGTCATCATGAACACCCCCCCCCCCTCTTACTCCGCCGGCAATTTTGGGGCGATTATTTTTTATTTTATTTTTTTGTGTGTGTGGGGGGGAGGGGGGGGGGGCGACAAATGCTTGTCGCCTGTTTTGGTTTAGAAAATAATAATATTTTATTGTGTCATATATATATATATGATGTGACGAGGCAATATTGGCTACAAACCACTACAACCTAAAATAGAACCCCCCCCCCCTTGCTGACGTGGCGCCACATGTCAAAAATCGCTCCCAAATGTAGCCCCTCCACTACACGTAGCCTAAGCAAATATAAACATGTTCAATATATAACCAGCTTAAAGTGAAGAACTGCAAGAACAGCATAAGCGCTTGTGCTTTGGTGCATATACGATTTAGTGGGAGAGTGAAAGTGGAGCGGTTATATAACTGCCTTGTGTATTACAATTAAAGCAATATTTACATATGTTTATACGGCTCTCACAGTTTTCAACTTAAAATTGGTTCCGTATGAAAACGGGTCCAGTATATAATATATTAATATGAATTATGAAATAGTAACTTGGTAGTGCTTACAGAGAATATTTGGGAGTATGCTTTTAATCCCGTAAGGAAACGAATGTATGTTGGCCTTGTTGATCCACTGCTCGGTATGGACCTGATATTCGGAACAAGGTACTTTGCAACCTGCATGTACTCAACAAATAAAATTAAAAATAATCAGTACCATAAATTAGGCAAACCGTATGTATTGTCTTTATGCCAATTGGGTCAAATAAATATCGGAGAATTAATTTTTAATGCACACTAATTGTTGTAAATGTTACCTCGTCTGCTGGTTCTGCCAAAACATTAATGAAAAATTTGGCCTGCAATAATACAAAATATTTATTAGTAACGAGAAGTAACATGTTGATTAGGCAATAAGAATGTTAGTTGGTGCAAACAAAACCTGCTTTGTGTTGGCGCCCGACATGAGTAGGTCAGTTGTAACCATTCCTGGCTGCAAAACATATCAAACCAGAAAGTATATAAATAAATGTGTGTGTGTGTGTAGAAGTTTATATGCGCAAGAAAAACACAACATACCGACAAGTTATGGACAACAACATTGCTTACTTCTTGCATCCGCAACTCCGCCTTCACGAAAAATTGAAGAAAAGTGTATGTCAAAATTAAACAAATAAAAAAGTATATTAAATAAACTGCAATTAGTACCTGTAATGATTTTGTTAAATGCACCACACTGCGTTTAGTCGCCCCATATGCAGCAAACCTAAATAAACAAAAGATAAAGAAATTAATTATGCTTTATATTGTATCTTTTATATACGATAACGGAGTTTCTCAAAAGTTTTTATATTGTTTATTTTATATTTTTTTATTTTAAATTAAACGTGTGCGTACACACACCTGGGGGTCGGTCTTCCATCAGAACCGGCTCCATCAATATTGAATATATGACCACCTCTAGGCTGGTTTAGCATCATTTTTCATTGCCTATAATAATGCAACCAAATAAGAAAATATTCGACCAATGATAGTTCGACACTTCGACATGTGTACAAAAAGAATTACCTCCCGACAACAAATCATCAAACCAAGTGTGTTTGTAGTCACAACTTCTCTGTAAGTCGAACATTAAATTTTATTTATCAAAACATAAAGATACAATTTAATTTTTAATTAATGTTGAAAGTAAAAAAAGGTACTAAAAAGCTTACATGAGATCTTCATCTGAAGCCTCTGCTAGAGGTTTATAGCTATATGCATTTGATCCTGCATTATTAATCTGCATTTATCAAAATTTCATTATAATTATAATAAATTATTAACTTTCATTATAATTCTCGATGTGAATAAGAATAATGATGAAAGTGTGACTTACCCATATATCAACGTACTGGAGGTTGTCTTGTGCATATTTAACTAAGTTTTTAACATCATTCCCGTCCCTAACGTCACATTTTGTACCCTGCACCAAACCATATCATTTATATAATAATAATAATAATAATAATATAGTTCCAATATCGAATAAAAGTATCTATAGGTACCCACACATGCTGAACCCCGAATTCTGCTCTTAACGTCTGGAGAGCCGATTCAACACGTTCAACTGTACAAATGGTTAAAAACAATTTAATTTTTTGCTTTGTAAACATTTGAACTATATTTATTATTTATTTTACATTTGAACAAGCTTGTACTTACCGGACCTTGAGCATATTATAACATTATCACCGGATTTAAGAAACTCTTTAGCTAAGGCATAACCTATTCCTGGAAACACAATTTGCAAATTAGTAACAAAACTAAAACTGGTAATTCATATATAGATATCATCATATCATTGATCAATAAAATATTCATCTTTCATTTATTAGTTATTGTGCTTAAAATGCAAACTCCAACAGTCCAACTCATTAATCGCTAAAATACGCCCTGTTGTGAATTTAGGGGTGCAAATGAGCCGAGCTACTCGAGATTGGATATCGAGCTCGAGCCCGAGCCTCAAATAAAGCTCATTTAATTATCGAGCCCTAACTCGAGCTTTGTATGGAAAGATTGGTTAGGCTCATAGCCTAGTGTATTTTTAAGCTTTAACCTTTTTGGACTTCTATGCATTACTTTCACACTGCATAGCCGAGCTCGAGCCGAGCTTGGCTTGTTTAAGGTACAACACACAAGCTTCAACCGAGCTTAAGCTTGCTAACTGTTTGGTTCATTCAGATCTGAATGAGTCAGGTCTGAATGAGCCTCTGTCCCATTTAGCAACAACAACAAGTCTGAATGATTCAGACATAATTTTAACCATTCAGATGTTTTTCTGTTTTGAACCAAACAGTCTGAAGTCTGAATGAATAAGATGTTTACATGTTCCATTAAGATGTAAACAAATAGCCCCTAAGTTTTTTTTTTCTTTTCAAAATATGTAAAAATAATCAATAATGTTATACAAATTAATTAATAAATAATTAATTTATTAATCCAAAGTGGTTAAAAACGACTCGGGCTCGGCTTGTTTACACCCCAAAAACAAAAATGCAAAAAACTTAGCCTAATTAATTTTCAGCATTTCTGAATTTTGTTCTCAAATATCAAAACTAAAAAGAGCTAATCTTTTAGCTAGGGTTGGATCATCAAATTGAAATCATCAACTAAATTAATTTTATCCGCATGCAAAAATCAGACCTAAATTTTTATTTTTTATTTTAAACAAACAAACCTTTAGTGGAACCGGTAATAAGGACATTGTAAGGAGGAACCATGGGCTGAGATTGACTCGAAGAAACAGAGCACATTGGAGAATTTAATTTAAAGGGTTTCCGGTGACCGGAATAATTTGTGAAAACACCAAGTTTTCCGGTGACGGAGAGGTGTAGAGAAGAGAAAGACAAAACTGGGCGGCGGGTTAATGGTGGTGCAGAGTAGAGTGAGTAGTTAAAGGTGAAGAGTGAAGAAGAAGATGAAGCTGCAGTTGCAGTTATCGCCATTGGAAGACAGAGCTCCGGTGGTGTGTTTTTGTGGTGGTGATGAACCGATAACAAGATAAACTCCGGCGGCAACCAATAGATAGAAAGAAAGAAAAAAAAGGTATAAAATATATATATATATATATATATATATCTTTAACTGAACCCAACTTAGGTCGCATAAAACACGAAGTCTGGTAAATACCACTCAGTCATTAGCTATTGGCAAAAAGATATAAAAGGCGAGAGATTAATTTAACTTCGTATTTTATTTGTACACTTATAACCAATTAGAGTGCCAAGTGAGGGCAAGCACGGGGGGGGGGGGGGGGGGGGGGGGGGCTGAGCGTGAACTTAAGCGAGTCATTTTTGGTGTGCTCGTTTATTTGAGCGAGTTGAAAATTTAACTTTGAGATAAGTTATTAAAAGCTTGAGCTGAGCCAATCAAATGAGCCCACAACCCAGTTTTCGAGCGAGACATGAGTTGAGCAAATCCTGACTCGGACTTGACCCGTCTAGATACAAGTTCTTTTCAAACCAAGCTTTTTTTGAGCTTTTCTCAAACGAGTCACGTACATTTGAGTTTTTGTTACGCTTCTATAATTTAATTTTTAGTACGTTTAAATTCAAGTATTTAACAAGGTAGCGTATATGTAACTCAGCTAAAGAGCTCAAGAATTCAAGGCTTTTCTTTATCATGTTTTGCTCTTTTGGGTTAGAAGTCACTCGTAAGTAGTTGATTCTCGAGTTGTCTTGGAAATTTAGAGGTTGTGGACTGATGGTTTGTAGTCTAACGACTTTTAATATGGTGGTAATATGGCATACCCGTTGAATAGTTAAGACAAATCATGAGGAATCGGGGATTAAAGGATGACAGGGAGATGAGCTTGATACATTCGTAATTGTAGTCTTATATTCAATTTTAAAAGTATGCACATACCATTAGATGTCCGGTTATTTATTACACATTAGATATCAGTCAAGCTGTCTAAAAACTATTATATAGGATTCCCATATGCATTTCTCATTATTTAATTTTTATAATACTTTTATTATCCAAGAAAAAGAAAATTAGAAATATAATATAGATTACTCATCACACATTTGGCCACTATTCGTATCTTCTAAGTTTGAGTGTGGAAACAACCCCTTCTTACATGACACTTGTATTTATCTATTTAATATTTTTAAATTCACTAATCTATTACACTTAGCATAAAGTAGGTCAACTAGAATTGTATCACTGGAAGTTTATTATTATATCTTTAAATAATCAGAGGCATTAGTAATCAAGTCTAAATCTAATGAAAAAATCATAATCATCGGAGACTGGTATTTGAGTACTAGGCATGGTATGTAGTTAATAAAAATGTACGCATGTATGAGATGTGTATGATATTAGGTGTTATCCATTTCGACTAACTGAAACACGGATACTCGTGTTTACCTACACCAGGCATGTAAAGATTTAATTTTTATTTTTCTTTTCTTTTGCCATTCATAACTTTGTTTTGTGATGCTAAATATTGCTAATACAGTTTCCCACTCACATTTTGATGTTTCCTTTTATTTAAATTTTCAGTATTACATAAGTTAAAGAAGAACGCATGCAAATTGTGCGTCTAATAGAGTAGTTAATTGTTACTTTCCAACATGAAGGGTTTTCTTACCAAATTCTTTAGGATATGTCGAATGTGTTGTGGATAATGTTATTGACGTTGATTTTGGTGGGTACTATTCCTCTCAAAAGGTTGAACTAGTGTCAACACTTGATAATGGTTTGAAACAATTCGAGAATTGATATTAAATGCTTGATTTCTCTCAATAAAGATTTCAGGTTTGAATTCCGTTTCCAATGAATTCCTGATCCGTTTCATTTGTTAGTAAGGTATTGACGGAGTCGTGAGTTAGTACTCATCGTTATAAAAAAAATAATTTAATAAGTGTGGGTGTTATAGTGTGGTTATGAAGAAGAAAAATAATGATAAAGATCAAAGTAAACGTAAGTGGAAGAAAAATAAACTACAAAATGGAGTATGACTTGAGTTTGATAACCATGTACTAAAGATGATGTACTACATAAAGAAGGATGTGGATTAAGTCATCATTCCTAAGAATGACTATCAACCAATCATTGTTAATAAAATCAGACAGGATTTAAGAAACCTTTGACTAAACTCGAATTGACTTAATAATAACTATCAAGTAATTTTTGACAATCGAACTCGTATTAAATCTAATTAGAGTCAGGTAACTCAAATAATATACAAATTATACATGCCGCAGTCTAACCTAGAACTCCAATTGAACTCCATATTAAAGTCATTACTTTTTCAAACCCCAATTGAACTCCAAACATGCGAAAAGCAAGATTGTAAGCAAGCAACAAACATTATTAGCGTACCATGGGCGCACAAACCGTTGAAACCAAACCAGCCAAATGCCACTTAGATAATCTAACCAATCACATCAAGACAACTCAATGAACCCAAATTGGTTAAGATGATGCTCCAAATACGCACAGCCTACCCGAATTTTTTTTCACAAACACAACACTCATTCATAACAATCAGGTAACACTCGTTGAATTTTTTTTACTGAAAGTCCTAACCAAAAATGTCCCAAGTACCCTTAACATTTCTACCAATAAGCCTTAGCCACCAACACTCAAATGGGTACAGAATCACGAGTTTTGAGTCGGTGAGAACACCACACCATGGTCATCAAATGGGTGGAATTGTGACAATTATTGGCACCAAATGCTCATTGGGATTCGCACTACTACCCTATTCCAACATATCATTTTAAAACAAACACCAAAATACAACCATCTTTCTAGTTCTACCTCCCCATTGGCTAAACTAAAACGCCATCTTCCCAATATTATTATTATTATTATTATTATTATTATTATTATTATTCTTTTAACTCATTTTATAAAAACTCTCTTATTATTCAAACAACACAAATTGAACACATGAGTGTGCCCTAAGCAACAAAAAGCAAAAGTATTATTATTATTATTCACTGAATGATGACCCAAACAAAAACCCATTTCAAGATTCCATCTTTTTCATCATTTTCATCAAATTATCATCAAATCAACAAAACCCAGTTCAAGATTTCATCTTTTCTTCAATTAGGGTTTGGTAAAGTGTGATTTTTTTGCTTAATTTTGGTGGGTTTTTGTTGTTATTGATTCAAGAAAAATCTAGGGTTTGTAATATTGGATCATGGATACTGGGTTTCATGCGATTTCTTTCCAATCTAATGATTATTATCAAATGGGTAATCTAGCAACAACAAGTACAAGATTTATGGGGAATAATAATAGTAATAATAATATTAGAGGAGTTAATAATAATAATATTCATTCAGTGAGTTCTGGTGGCTCTGTTCTTGGTGAGTCTGGTTCAGGGTTGAAGCATGATACAGGGTTTGCTGTTGAGTGGTCTGTTGAAGAACAACAGAAGCTTGAAGAAGGTCTTTCAAAGTAAGTTTTTTTTATCTTATTATTATTATTATTTTTATTTTTTTTATTATTATTTTTTTGGGCAATTTTGTTAAGAATAATATAAGTATTTCTAGCTGTCGATTCGAGTCTTATTGTGCTTAATAGGTTAGAAATGACGTGCTTAACACAAGTATCAAACATGAATACGACTCGGTTAACTATAATTTATATGTCATGGCTATAAGACTGTTTTTTGTTGTTGTAATTTATTTATTTTGGATTTTTTGCAATTTTTATTATTAAGAACAAAATAAGTATTTCAGCTGTCGATTTGCGTCTTATCGTGCTTAACAGGTTAGAAACGACACATTTAACAGATGTATCAAACATGAACACGACTACGACTAGTTTAACTACTTGACATGTCATGGCTATAAGAATGTTTTTTTATTAAATTTATTTTTGATTTTTTGCAACTTTTGTTATTAAGAACAAAATAAGTATTTTCAGCTGTTCATTTGGGTCTTATCATGCTTAAGAGGTTAGAAATGACAAGCTTAACACAAGTATCAAAAATGAATACGACTCGTTTAACTACTTTATATGTCATGGCTATAAAAGACTTTTTTTTAAGGAAAATTGGATTTTAATAATTCCAACTTAATGCAGTTGGCTGATAATAATCCCAACTTTGAAAGTAGCTGTCACTGGTCCCAACTTTCACACTATTTATTTTCATTGGACCTCCGTTAAAAAAAACTTAACGATGTTATGTTTTTTTCCAAATTTCAAACTGATATTTTGGGGCTTTTGATCGGAATGAGAATACGAGTCGATTGATGTAAAACTTACTTCCAAACGGTGGTCCAAACGACTAAAGGAAGCTTCAATTTCGGTGTTTAAACTTTTAATTAACAAAAATCAAGCTGTTTGAAGCGTCATTTCGAGTTAAGTTTTACATCAATCGACTCGTATTCTCATTCCGATCAAAAGCCCTAAAATATCAGTTTGAAATTTGGAAAAAAACATAACGTCGTTAAGTTTTTTTTAACGGAAGTCCAATGAAAATAAATAGTGTGAAAGTTGGGACCAGTGACAGCAACTTTCAAAGTTGGGATTATTATCAGCCAACTGCATTAAGTTGGGATTATTAAAATCCAATTTTCCTTTTTTTAAAGTTATTTATTTTTGATTTTTTGCAATTTCATTAAGAACAAAGTCAGTATTTTCAGCTGTCAATTCGGGTCTTATCGTGCTTAAGAGGTTAAAAACGACGTGCTTAACACAAGTATCAAACATGATTACATGAATATGACTCGTTTAACTACTTTATATGTCATGTGGCTATACCAATAAGGAGAAATGATGGAGCCTAGCCTACTAATTTCAATTATTTAAAAAAAATTACATAGCACAATTTTTTGACTAACAGGTTTTATCGTGTGTTTAGACAGGTGCCCAATTGACAGTCATGATTTTGTTTCATTTTTATGTGTATTATATGACTTTGATATATGTTAAATGAATAGATTATCCACTAGGTTTGAGGGCTTGTAATAATCTATTTGGTTAATCTAATGCAAGTTGTAAAAGAAAATTTGTTATTTGTGTGGTATTTTTTTATGAATTGTATAAATGAGGCCTTGTAAAATGTATGTAGATTTGCTGATGAACCGAGTATCATGAGGTATATCAAAATTGCTGCAGCGTTTCGTGATAAAACTGTTCGTGATGTGGCCCTAAGGTGTAAGTGGATGGCGGTGAGTTATTGTTACTTGTTTTCATCGTATCTTGTTGTCTTTTATTGATTAATTTTTTTCATAATCATTCTTAATGGGCGGTCATAGAGGTCGTAATTTTGACCCGTTTACCTATGAATGGGTTGGTTCAAGTTTCGTTTTTTTTTCTAATGGGTCAACTACGTAAAATAAGAAATGGCTAAAAAGGAAATGGGTCAAACGGGTTGAAAGTCCCACACTCTCACATCATTGTTTGCATTGTATAAGTACAACCATTTTATTATAATCAAGTGATGGTTTTTATTTCTTTTATCGTTAAAATGGTTAACGAAATGAAAATTTTTGGCAGAGAAAACGAAAGAAACAGGATGATCCGCATATTGGGAAAAGGTTGAAAGATAAGAAGGTATGCTTAGTAAAAAAGAATGTATTTGTTTATCAGTTAAACTATAATTGTGTCTAGAGAACATGTACGCGTTAAATGGAAGAAACAGATCACAGAATCACCTGAAATAGATGGCCCAATAATCCATTATGTGTAATCATTGGGCCATAAGTTTATAGTTTATGGTTGAAATGGATGCCACTTAAAAGCAATGCATGAGTTTAAACGGGTCCAAACGGGTCAATCTAGCTGTTGGATAAGAATATTGCTGATGCGGCGGGCCGCGGCATTGGTGCTGGTGCTGATCACTTTCTTGATACACATAAATAATCTTTATGTTTAAGCTTTTTTACATTTTTGTTGTTAAATAATGATTTTCTATAATTACGTTTATTATATTGGTTATATATGAAATTTGTAAAAAGATTAAGAACGTGTAAATTGAACTCGATGCTTCTAGAAATGACTTTTAAGTGGCACCCTAAATGCGTATAGGCAAGATTTTGTATGACCAAAAGGCTTCATCATGTTCTAATGTGTAGGCAGTCACGATAATATAATTAGTATAAGGCTATGCGTAGTGTAGGGGCTACAAAATGGGGCGTTTTGTGCCATATGGCGCCTAGTCAGCAAAGGGTCGGTTTTTGTTTTAGGGGAGTAATGGTGTTGTAGCCCCATATATATATATATATATATATATATATATATATATATATATCACACAAAGTAAAATAATTATTTCCTCAAACCTTTCGCAAGCGGCAAACAGTCATCTCCCCTATTGTTGCCCCCGGGGGGGGGGGGGTCCCTTTAAAAATCGCCCCCATCGCCCCTTATTTATCGCCCGTCACGGAGAACCTAATAGTTCCGGTTAAAGGTCGCCAAAAGTCCTAAAATAGTTTTATACTTTTATTCATGATTTAGATCACCACCTCTAATATAGGATATATTGATTAAGAACTCGCTAGCAGGAATTAATATCCAAAATGTGATTAACTTCATGAGCTATAACTCGTTCTTTTAATATAATTATGTTTATTTTGGTTTATAAATTTGTATTCTGATTGTCACATTTTTTCAGGACAAATTAGTGGAATCATCTTCAAAACAAAGTATATCACCAGTTCCAACGTTTAAGGCTCCATTTTCTGCTACCTTGAATAATCGGATCCAGATTGACAGTGTAACTTTTGAAGGTAATAATTTGTAAACATAAATAAATGCAGTTGACTGATAATAATTTATTTATATACTCTAATAATTATGTGTTTGCTCTACTCATTGATGCAGCGTTAAGCGGTTCAATACGGAACTTACTTGAACAAAACAACCAAGTTCTCGGTCAGATCTTGGCTAATATGTCCTTAATGAAAGTAAGCGACTTTTCAACATTTTTTATCAAAAGGATTTTTATGTAAGCTAATTTTTTTATATTTGTCCGACAATTTGTTTCACGAGCAGCTACAGGAGAATATCGACCTCTTCAGCCACACGAAGAACAACATAACCGCCATTTTAAACGAGTACGGGATATGCTCATTAGCTTGTTATTTATATATCGGTTTTACCACTGCTAATGTTTTTTTTTAATATAAAAATGCAGAATGAGGTATATTCCTGGCCCTCCATTCCCAGTATCGCTAAATGAAGATCTTGCTCATAGTATCTTGCCTACTACAAATCAGGTAACAATTTAATATTTATTTAAAACTTGAAGTCACAAGAAGAGCATCTAAACATAATTTTCTACTGGCTCGTTTTACTTACTTAAATATTTTTAATTTTTTTTTTTTGTTTTTAATACTTTCAGAGAATGATGTTTGAGGCGTCAAACGGGATGTATATGAAGCAAGAGCCAGGGTTTTAATCAAGAATTTTCCGAGCTCGATTGCAAAGTACAGACTTATTCCTGCTGTAAATTTGATAGCTACGTGGGTCCAAATCCAACTATAAAGAAAATTTGTAGAGATCCCATTTTTGGAAAGCTAAAAATGTTTAGGTCATTGGTTAACCTCTATGAGTATACAAGATAGTAGCACCCGTGATGTACGGTTTTAATTGTGTTAGATTTTGGTGTCTGAAATAAAGATCTCAGATTGTAGTGATTTTAGCTAAGATTGAGTCATGACTCGTTGTGTATTCACCTTTTTGGTGAAATGCAACTCGATTTCATGTTGTAGTTGTAGTTGTAGTTTTTGTAATCATGATAGATTTGAATATCAAGTATATGAATATCTATAGTATAGTGAAATTTGTTTTTGTTTTGTTTGATGGTGGTGTGGATATTAAACGGGCTGAGTTTGTGGGCCGTTTTTAAACGTTATAAAAACGTTTAAGGTTTTATTTAACTTCTACTAGTTTCTGTCTTTAACCCCTTGAAGGACACCTGGCCTGTGCAAGCTGCATTTTACTTGGTTACATCGGTTAGCTGGGTACTGTTGGGGTCCGTGAGTTTTTTGAGACGCCGATAAAGATGTAATTGTCATGTATTGATAACCTTGACATCAAGTTACGTTCGTTAAGTTTTTCAACCCGCAGTCACAACTCCAACGAGTAGACATTTGACGTAAATTCATATGCGAAGAAAGTGTTTTGACATCATAAGACAATATTTAGTACATACAATATGTTACATGATAAGGTAAAGATTTGTAAGAAAAAATGTCTCTTGTATTAGACCTGCACAAACAGGTTTCTAACCGGAAAACTTAACCAGCTAGTAACCGGTCCCTGTTCTAACCACCGATTAGAAACCGGTTTATATTATTCATTTCCGAAACCGGTTAACTGATTTTTTTAATTATTTATAAAAAACCGGATCATTTTTCACCAGCTAGCCGGTTTGGTTATACCCGAAACGGGTTATACCGGATAGGGGTTTCTTGCCTCAAAACCGGTTAGTACACGACCCGATTAACCGGTCTAACCGGTTATTTCCTGTCAAATAATTAACCGATTATTGGTTAACCGGTTAAATGAAATGTCCACCTCTACCTTGTATTGGCTTGTCAAGACAAAACATAAACAGGCTTTAAAGGTTATAATTGTTGGATAATTGTAACCCACTACTTTCCTTAGAAATCTAATACATCATGACAAGACAGAAATGTGACCTAAGGTGATTCTAGTTGATGTCTCAACTGATTTGATGTTTGGATCATATAGTGACTGTTTACTTGTAGATTCATTGTGTCTATATAGGAATCATATGTTGTGGGTGAAACAATATATTTGTTTTTTAAATTAAGTATTTTAAACCATGGATTAAACCGTATATTTCAAACCAATTGAACCTGTAAAATTTGTTTGGTTTGAACCGTTTAATCGTTTTCAACAATTTATAATACCTTAGTAGATTTATTTACTAAAGACATCAAAGATTTGTTGGAATAATTGTGGGAAAATGAGTTTTTCATTATATATAAGAGTATTTTTCGCGAACTATGGACATAGTTAATTTATATGCAGCTGTAGTTAATACAAGTGCTAAGTATAGTGTTACTGTTGTATGTTGTGAGAGCTTCACAACAGGGTCAGCTCCGAAAAGTCGAAATTTTTTTTGGGCCAAAGGCGAAATTTTTTTTTGGCCTTAAGTAAAAGGAACATCTTGTTGTGTTTAAACGATTTAATTTTACGTGGGCTTACTTGGTTATGATTTGAGTTATGTAAAAAAACTTTTGTGTAAAAAAAACTAAAAATGTCTTAAATAAGATGACTAGAACCACAACCTCTTGGTTATATGTCATACCTCTTTGCCACTAGATCAAGCTAGTGTTTATGTAAATGTGTGTAAACATTGATTATACATATTTTGTTTTTCATAAAAATACATATTTAAAAAAAAATTCAGGCCTATCGGGGTGTCGGGCCTATGGCCATCGACTACCCAGCCACACCCTTGGACCGGGCCTGCTTCACAACCAACCAAACGTCTAAAACGGAACTAAAGTGAATGAGATATCGATGCTTGAAGTTGGGTATTTGAAGATGTTATATCTGTCAAAACTTTAAACAAAATAAGTGGAATATGTCAAAGTTTGTCTCACGACCGAAGAGGGACAAAACCTTGAATAGTTTATAAGAAAAACAAACATTGTTTTTCTAAAAAGCCGTCTTTCTATTTTTAACCTGCTTGCGACTTCAAACAAAGGTGCACAGAGTAGCGTTGTTCGCTAAACCAATGCAATTTATTTTCGTTTTCAATTCTTTTGACCGGTTCAAGCAATTTAGTTTCCTTTTCATTATAAAAGAAACGCGAGTCTTTCTTAGAAAGCACACCAATTCACACCACAACATAGTTGATAGAAAACAAACACTTTTGAGAGAATTTTCAAATCTTCTTCATCATTTCTTCTTTTTTTTTGGAGTTACAATTCGGATGCTCATGTCTTCCCCGACAATACCATTGTTTCGGCTATTGTACTTAACTATATTATATAGAGAAGTCGCTATGCATCACCCCACTTTTCATCACTCCAAACCATTCATCGCATCAACGGCACAAGTGATCTCTCTCGGGGGGGGGGGGGGGTCAATGAAACCATTGATGCCACCTCAGCACCACCAGCGGTGTTCTTTGGACTCCCGAAGTATATCCTTAGCCTAAAGATATAGAAAACACACAAATTGAAAAAAACAAGAATTTGAAAGTCAATTACCCCAACATTAACATAAGAAAGTATAAAATTTAAACCCTAATCATCCTAAACATAAAAAAGTTAAAAATCAATCATTCAAACATAAAATACATTTTTCTTAAGATTCGTCCAATCAACAGTACAACCATTGTCGTTCTGTATTGACACAATTTATTGCTCGTTTACCTTTTAATTTCGAAGTAAAAGAATGCATGTAGTCTATTCATGTTTGAAATTAATACATTAAGCTTTGATGGACTCATTATCAATTCTAATACTTGTTCTGTTAAAAGAAAAAAATTGACAACTGAGTAAGTATATTAAATCATGATTTTTAATTTTAACATTAAAAACCAAACAACACCATAATTACATAGTATGTTAAAGAATGTTTTAAGAGTTCATGCATGACAGTAACATTTCAACTCAAAAAGATTGTGGTGGTTTTATAATCAACATTGTGATTAAATGATTAAATGTTAGATATGGAAATTGGGTTGAGTAAGTGGCCCATAATTAAAGGCTAATAAACATGCCACTAATTCATGTTAATGTCACATTATCCCTATTAAACATTTTTGATGGTTGCTTATTTTTTAAGTGAAATTTGTAAATATTAATTAAACCTTTTTAATAAATTGATAGTGGGTAGTAAAGATGAAAACCTAATTAATTTTTGTTGTATTTTATTGGTAGAAAGTTTAATGGATAATAAGAAAAACATTTAATTCAAGTAAAAGCAATAGATTAATAAAATATGTTCAATGGTAATAACCTAGAAGTATATAATATATAGAAAACAAAATCTCATCCTTAAACAAAATTATATGATGATAATAAGTAGGGTTTCTTTATGATTTTATTCTTAAACTTATATCTTCGATTGTAACATCGTATTAATTCAAACTTGTTTGAACTCGTATCGCATACATTCTTAATCATGAAATGCAAAGTGCAGGATGCTCAACCTTGGATCCCTTAAAGATTAGGAAAAGAAAAACAATTTTATGTTCATATTGCAATTACTGAAAAATTCATTCAATAATTAATCTCTAAAGTAGAAATCAATTAATAGTGATAGTGTAATTAATAATAAAATCCTTCACTTTATGACTAAAGCAAAGTCAACTCGATTTCCACTTCAAACATAATGCATGATAAAAGAAGTCCCACAAATGTATGTATTGATGGCTTGCTTCTTCATGTTTTGCCACCATTAAAGATTTTGGACCACTACCATTTTTTTAATTCTATCTTCTGCTCTTGCCAATCTTATAATTTATATAAGACTATAAGTTAAGTGCATACCATAATATAACTATTATTAAATATTTGTACTAAGTCAGAAACCGTTACAAATGAATTTGTTGTCAAACTATGATACTAGCCTAAAAAGTTTAGTTTCATATAGCCACCTAAATATTATTTTTAGTCCTTTACATGAAAGGTAACTCAAGCTAATAAATAGTTCGTTATATTAGTAGGACAATGTATTCTACATTTAGCAAGAGTCAAGAGATACTTCTTACTATACTCGAAACTTGATATCTTGTGTATCGTTTAAAACCTCGAGTATGTGAACCATCGGTTACATGGGAGAGCTTCAAACTATAATGTCATGCGATCGAGTACCTTATTTTAACTATCAATTTTATCATCCATATTATTATTTTAAATTTTAACTTATTTTAGATTGTTCGCTTGTAAATTTAATGGCAATTATATATATAAGTTTTCAAGTTTTACCTTTAATTACTTTTTATCTATCATTTTAGTTTTGTTCATTTGTGACCAAGTTATTTAAATATAAAGTTAAATTAGTGATTGAGTAATAAAGATTGTATTAATTATACATATCTAAAAATAATTAATGTTTGTAAAGTCAAAGATCTTAGTAGAGATTATTGTCAGTTTTTACCAAATCATGATCATGATTCATGTGATAATAGAATGAATATAAAACGATGCTACCTTAGTGTCAGTCTATCAGACTAGTTCAAATTTCATTTATCTGAATCTCAAATACTAATTATATATATGACAAATTCATTATATTTATATGTTATAAGAGCATTCGCAGTCCATTCCACTACCATATATCCATATATATCATAATATTACACTAAAAATCACTGTATTGTATTTTCTCTCTCATATTTAAATAAATAATAACTTTTATACCTTTATCATTATATTTTTCTCTCTCTATTCACTCACCACTTTTAGAAAATATTAAAATATTATACGGTATGAACAGTAAAACCCCAAAGTTAATTCTCCTATATAACATTTTCTCTCTCCTCTACTCACAACCACTCATAACCATACCATATAATTTACAAAACCTTCTTACACAAATATAGGGAATGGGCTGAGAATGCTCTAAGGGCAACATGATGCTATTAGGTTTTAAGTTACGATGTGGTTTTCAATTTTCATACACCGATCACGTAAAAGAAATCATCACAAACGACCATTATAATGTGTTAACTACAATTTACAGGTCATACATGGTGTATGAAACCCAAATAAGGATTTAGGATTTACGGATAAATTGTATTAATGTTAAAGTGAGCATTTATAATCTTTATCTCTGTGAGCCACTAGGCTACTTGTTTTTCTAAATTAGATAATTAATTTAGAAGGTAATTAAGTTCTAACGAGTTTTTTCCATCTTATGATTAAATCGAGATCCTATAATTCTATAATTTCAAGTGTGCAATGAATGATCGAACGTTTTCTCTTGAGAAAAATTGTACAATTGTAAGGTCGGGAACATATTAATATTAAGACCGTATGATTGTTACATATAGTATAACACATTACATTTTTTTTATCAAGTTTTATGATCATTATGTAATTCGTCATTATTGATGTGCTAATTAACCCTACAACCAATAAAAAAACAATAAAAACTAACAATTAGAAAAATGTTGTATGTTTGACATCTAATTGGTGAAAGAAATTAAGATGAGTAATGATTTAAATAAAAAAACACTTGTGGAAAAAGAAAAGGAAATGACTTGACTTTTAAAAAATATATGTTTTTATAAGTTTTTTATAAAGCAAAATTAAATAT